>NC_028647.1:32493510-32497059 GCF_001406875.1 Solanum pennellii | reverse complement strand
GTATTAACTTAAATTATATTATATACGGACTTGGCCCATTAACCACCAACTAAATAAATAAATAAATTATTTAATATATACCCATCAAAAAAAATCGTAGTTATCGACTATTTTAAAATTTTCAAATCAATTTCATGGACTAATAAAAATTTACTTGGGACAACAAACATGAGGGGTAAAACGCTAATTTTTAGGAATGTTCCCAAGAATGACCTTTCGGGTTATTACATTATCCACCACTAAAAACGATGTTCGTCCTCGAACATATACAAGAAGAAAGAAGATTGACTAATGTTACTAAAAGCTTAAGGTATAATATCTTGAGTAAATGTTTACCTCTCCAAGTCGGCTCAAAGACCATCCGATTAAGGTCAACTAATAAGAACTGAAATTTCGAATAAAAATTTGAAAGATCTATAAATCAAGAGAGATTAGCAAGCGACAGACTAGCTCATGAACCCAATCTGAACTGAAATCCTTTAAAACATAACATAACCATCATGACAAATCTTTTCTCACATAACCAAGATAACATTCTGAATTGATATCAGCTACAACCAAAAATGAACATTAACCAACCACCACACACTCATAAATAACAAACCATCTTATCAAGATTTTCTTTTCACATCACGATACTTTCACGAGCTTAAGTTAAAAAAAATCTTATATTTAGACATTGGTACTCATGAAGGGAGAATCAAACTGATCTAACCCAGAGAAGAACAAGATCAAGTGTTATATTCCAGGATGCAAAATCTTTAACAGCACAGTCGGATAACTGTTTCTACTCACGAAATCTCTTCTATAATTTCTCATAAGCATGACCGTGCATATAGAAACAATTCTTTACTTCTAGTTTTTCCAAACAACACCCTATATGTCATAACTGAAGGGAATAAGTCTAACCAAGGATGAAATCCTACCAAGAGGACAATTACAGGATCGGTACATCCGATCCACCACTAAAAATTCACCCGTAGATATGAAAACATGTGTGGATATAGGTAGCAAATCACACTCCAAACCATATACAGACGAAGTAGATGGTCATATAAGAATATGTAGACCAAGGTTGAATAACACTAAATACATCTTCCAAAAAGCCAATAGCAAACATTTTCATTCATATGATTACATCTCTTTGATTTTTAACCACCTACGATTAACTAGTTTGATCCTCGTTATAATCTTACAGGTACTTGATTTATCGAACCTCACATTACACAATTGAAGTTCACACTCTTAATGCTAACAAACCTCAAAAACACACTATTTATGTTCCTTACTCTCAAACCGTCACTAGCATTAAAGTCTTCTTAGCAACCACATTATCTCCTTCAAAAATTTTGAACTATGGCTCCCCACTTTTCATTTAAGCATTTCATGAAAAATAATGGTCTTACCCAAGACTGATAGCACCAATTGCAAATCTAAAAGTACTTTATCATCGAGATACAACAATTCAATCACACTTAATGTCAACTCCCCGTAAATGTTTTTTTTTTCATATACTACATTTCAACTAATATTAAAAACCATCATATACCTCAAACCAACACTTATTCTTGGT
This sequence comes from Solanum pennellii, assembly GCF_001406875.1. Classification (NCBI taxonomy): domain Eukaryota; kingdom Viridiplantae; phylum Streptophyta; class Magnoliopsida; order Solanales; family Solanaceae; genus Solanum; species Solanum pennellii. The sequence goes on along the minus strand of NC_028647.1, from coordinate 32,495,486 downwards.
CACTCCAATAATTCGGATACAATAAGCTCATAACCTCTACTCACTATCAAATGTCTATGTATCACATCATAACGGTTTGTATAATCCCATCAACAAAGTAGCTTCAATTTCCTCGAAATCCTCATTAATTATGAAAAATGTAGGTCTACACCATTGAACATCAATAAGTTATGTATCATAATTTGAACAATCTACCTCGACATAACCACATATAATCTTCCCCACATCATTACTTGTCGTCCAAACAAAACTCAATCTTTAGAAAAGGTGATGATAATTCCTAGTAAGTCTGTACTTTTTCATATCTCATAATCATATCTAAACTCATAGATAAAAAAATCAATAAATTCTTCAACTTCAAACCAAGGGCTTATACGAGAGGTCTTATCCTTCACTTTTCTTAAATATTTCCCATGACATAAATTTATAATACCTTGAACTCTTCAATACATCAAAATTTTGTTCTTCTATTTATTTATTTATTTTTTTATTTTTGCTAACTCACTTACAAATCTTATTCTTTGTCCAACAACCCATGACATTTTCACCTTATCCTCTAAATAAAAACTTTAACTAAAATCATTCCTTTGGTATAACAATCAAAAGTAACCAATTTACTACTCAAATTAGTTTTTTTTTTTAAAGTCTTCCCAATGCTTCATACCCAATGTGATCGATCACTTCTTACCTTACCAATTCATACCTTGACGAAACACACTGCCACAACATACACTAACAATGAAAAAGTTGAATTTTTTTTTATTTTTTTATTCTTTTGATGCCAACCGTGTAACACAATTTCATTATCTATCAACATTAGTTCATACGTTAAATATTTTTATGAGTTCACGTATCTTAGCTTATAATCGGGCCTCTTCATCGACCTTACCATAACTTTTTGTTAAAAATTCAGCCATAGTCATTATTAAACTCTAAACCACAAAAGAAATTTTCATCACACTCGAACTAAATGTATGTACAATTTTTTTTCAAGCCTTATCTGATAGTGTTTATTTTTTTAAAAATACTAAATTGATGAATTTGTGATACTATTACCATAATCAGACAAATCAGATGAAATCACGTGTCTCTAAACCCAATTCCAACCCATTTCAAGATACATCTTTAGCTTGTACAATAAGAGAAAATATACTTACTTTTACCCCTTCATAAAGGCTACACTACAATCCCACTATTAGTTTTTGTTATGACTCAAACTCCTTTGAATTATGTTTGACAGGTGTCACAATATCTCCTATAATTTTTCATGTCATCAAGCTACTCACCAAATCGTATCAAACCACAACCTTAAATACCGACAAGTCGTCATCACAATACAAAATTAGTTTAACCAACAATTCTTATTATATAGTTGCATCTCAATGAAAATTCATCATGAACTTTTATTACCATCATATGCTCAGTCAGCTCTTGTCATCACCACAAAGTAAACCTTTTCATTAATATGACATCTTAAACCCAGTTATACCAACAAATATCAAAGGACTAACTCAGTCTTATATGCACCCTCTCACTAAAATCTTCAATTACCTTCACACAAGTATACTCATTGAGACTTCCTTTACCCATAAGTCTTTCATTCTAGTGTATATACATTCGCTAGAACTGTAATATGAAATCACCGGTCCATATTTAAAATCCTTGAGATACACTTCACAAACTAAACACATCAATATTGTACCAATGATCCACCACTAAAATTTTCCTTACAATATAATGCCTAACTCATTCGTTTAGTTACAAGTAAGGTGGTTTCTCAAATATGAATATGACATCAAACCTTATTATACGAGCATGCGATACAATTGATAACTCCTTATGTAGTTAGTATTCATGCTTAACAATTAACATATCCGTTTGCACACACCACTAATACCACATCGTGAATGTCCATTATATCCACCACTAGAACACAACATACATACCGAGAAGATCATGTCAAAATAGCTCATACA
>NC_028647.1:32485207-32491611 GCF_001406875.1 Solanum pennellii | reverse complement strand
ATACCACAAGGAAATACACACATTTCATACACTTAGCAAGAGTTTAGAAATCCACTTGCCTCAGTTTATCGAACAATCACTTCAGAGTTTAGCCTTCCTCCTTCGTTGTACTTTCAAATCAATACAATCTATTCAAATCAATAACCACAATAAGACTTCAAAACTTAGAACACTCATATTACTATTTGTTTAACTTTGACCCAACAATTTATCCAAATTTATAATAAAGTTTATAAATCTTGATTCTAACCAATAAGTCGAATCTCATATTTCTTAAATTTCAAGTCAAGAGTTAAGTCATAATTTTTTTCCAAACAATATAAAACAATTAGTTTTCACATAATATAATACACTCAATATTTAATTATGTTGACCTAATATCTTAAAATTGAGAACTAAATCATACCTATAAAAATATTTCTAAGATGGACACAACCCACCAAAATAGTATCAACTATGCAGAAATTATATCCACGCGCCCCTTTTGATCACTTCAGTTTTCTCAATTATAAATCACAATAATTATTCAATAATTATTCGTATATGGCCATTAACGCCGCATCAAAAATTTAACTGAAAATCTTGGCATTCTGCCAAAGGAAACACCAACAATTTCTAGAGACAAAAATAAGAATAGATAACCAATGGTATAATATAATGGTCAATAAATTCTTAAACCCATATTTCTCTAATTTCAATAACGTGGCACAATATTTCAACTTCCACTTTTTTTTTTTATTTAGCCAAACCCATTTCCTGGTATCTTTTTTTTCTATTACAAAATCAATTATAAGAATAATAATAATAATAAAATAATGATAACATGACATTTGTGAAATACACGAAACACACTGATTAAGGTACAATAATGTTTACCTGTGGGAGTTTCGTCACCTTTGCTTCTGCCGACTGCCGAGGGTAGTCGTATTCTTTTGGAGATTTCTCTTATTTTTTTAAAATTTAAAAGAATGATCTAAAATAATTTAGGGTATTAACTTAAATCATATTATATACGGACTTGGCCCATTAACCACCAACTAAATAAATAAATAAATTATTTAATATATACCCATCAAAAAAAAAATCGTAGTTATCGACTATTTTAAAATTTTCAAATCAATTTCATGGACTAATAAAAATTTACTTGGGACAACTAACATGAGGGGTAAAACGCTAATTTTTAGGAATGTTCCCAAGAATGACCTTTCGGGTTATTACACTCGCCTAGGTACTTCCATACTTAGTCATTTTCATGTTAGTCTTTGTTCCTTCTTTCTTCGTTCCAACTCCACTTTCTCTGACAGTTCCTAAAATCGCTAATCATGTGTGTAAGTGCATAAATATATAAAATAACCACAAAATCAAGCTAATAAACTAAAGATTGTCCTTTAACACCACCAAAACATTTGAAAATATTGACTACTAAAGCATGTAAATGTGCCTAAGATCAAATCTGGAGAACTCATTTTGTCCAAATGGAATGAAAAAGCTTGGGTGAAAGGCATGTCATCACTTTCTCAAGCTAATCTCATAAATAATTTGATTTTTTCCAAGAAAAAATAAGGGAGAGGGGTTCTCCTAGGTTCTCTGATTTGGTTGATGAAGAAGTGCAGGTCTCACCTCATATTTTGAATGGAAAGTTAAGTCCACAAGCTTTAGAATTTATTCTTAAAAGTGTGATTGAAAAGAAGAATGAAGTAGAGGCCTTAGCAACAAGAGTAAATCCCATTAATGATTATGTTATTGATTAGGGCGATGATTCTTTTGATTAGGATGAGGAAGATAATATACTAGACAAATGTTTTGATAAAGTGGATAGGGGTGGGGATACCTCACCTAGGCATCAAAGAAGTGGAAGTAACAAAAGAAATAGGAGACACATGGTAGGAAACACAGTTAGGATGGTAAAGTTGTCTGGGAGTTTGTTCCAAGACAACTACCTACGCGACTTACAAAGCCAAACCATATGACAGTTTCAATAGACTTAACAAGATCCAACCAACCCAAGAAAAAGTGATGATCTGTCAAATATTGTTAGATATATTTGAAGAAGAAGAAGACAAGAAGAAAATACTTCACTTTCTTTTAGATGGGCAACCTTTTTTTTTAATTCATACATTTGTAAAAAGAAGGTTGAGGTTGATAACACAACTTTCTTGTTGTCTTTTATAATTTTAGATTATTTATATATCCTCATTGGTAATATCATCATAAAGTATGTTACTTGGTAGAAATTGCAGAAACCTAAACAAGTAAAGTCGTCTTTGAATTTTACAAACCCTAGAGAGAGAAAAACTAAACCCAGTTTTTTGTTCCTATTATGGGTTCGCAGAAATATGATAGACAAATCCCTTCTTTATAGCTTGATTTTAAAAGGCTTAAGACCATATCCAACCCTACTCTATTTTACTCTTCATTCTCTATATGTGGAGAGTAAAATAGAGAATGTCTTCTCCAAGCACTCTCTTTTTTATCCTCTACTCTCCAATTATAGGGAGTTCAATAGTAGTTCTCCAAATTTGGAGAAATACTATTCAAACTCTCTATTTTACTTTTTGTATATTATATGATTATTTCTATTATTTTGTAATTAAGATTGTATTTGTCATATAAGACTATTAATAAAATCTTTAATATTCGCAATTCTTATTAAATGTAATATAACATTTTTTTTATATATACTACTTTAATATCGTATTAATAATTTTTTCAAAAAAATTAATTTTCTTCACTTTGTGATAGAATTTGATGTTAATATTAATTTTCACTATAAGATTGCAAAAAAATATAAATGATAAGGTGAACAAACTAAATTTAAAAATACAATACATAACATAATAATTTAATTAGAAGACAATAATACACTATAATATATAACATAATAATTTTAAAAAGCACAACAGTAATTTAGTAATCCGGTAGATAGTTTCTAGACTTAACAATAACTATAAAAGGAATTAGTGTATGATTTAGAGAAGTTATGGTTGTGATTGTTGTTGGGCTTGTTGATTTGTATTTTCAATTATTCGAAGTTGTTTTTTGGAAACTTGGAATAAAATATAATGTAATATTGGAAGAGGGTCATATTTACCCTTCTACTTTCACGAAAAGGTTATATTTGCCCTTCATCATACTTTTTTGATATATTTACCCCTTTCTTCCAACTTTAGACACATATTTGCACTCTAACGTTAAATCTCGTGTCTTTATTTTTATCATCCTACCTGACAAATCTTAATCCAATTAATTTTTCTATCAAATTGTTGGAAATATAGAAAGAGAATACTATCATAGAAAAATGCTCAAGTTTTATATAGGCTACTAAATGGCACTTGATATGATTACAATCATCAATTACATCTCTATTTATACTAGTAATAATGTAAATCACAGGCCTTGCACAAATAACTTGTTACGTGTATCACAAATTACTAAATATATGTATTACAAAATTCTAAAAGACTTCTTGAGAAACTAAGAGACAATATTGAAATACTAAACATCATGGTATGAAATCATTAATTCCAATACTCCCCCTTAATTCATTTGCTTGAAAAACTCCAATGACTTCTCGAAGATAGCAAAACTTTTCACTTGGAAGTAATGTGTTAAAGACGTGAGTAAGTTGTTCTCCTATCTGACAATAATTGCAGCTGAACTTTGCCTTTCTCTTGTGTTTTTGAATCTCTCTTTTTTTATTGGTTTTGGTTTTTTAAATCCACTTTAAACTTACAACTTCTCTTTCTTTGGGTATACTCACACATTCCCAAGTATTATATTTCTCAATCTTCTGATATTTTTTGCAAAGGCTTTCTTCCAAACATCATCCTTTATTGTCTCCTCATAATTTTCTTTCTTAACACCGGTAAAGTTGCATCATTGATAAATGTCACTCAATATTTTTGTTCCTCTTGGATGTGATTCTTCATCATATTATCTGACATTTCTCCTCCTTCAAGGACATCTTCCTCTTCCTCGTCCTCTTCATTATTTGCCTCATCTAAATATATAATAGAAATATTATCTACCTCTTCCTTTGAATGTATCTCACAAAGGTCTTGCACCACGTCTTTTTTCTTGAAAAGCTTCAAACCATGAAAATTCAAGTGACAAAATTTTTCATGCCAATACCATGAATCATCTACAATTTCATTTTTAATGCATTGTAATGAAATTGCAAAAGAAAGTTTCTTTTATCATCTTTACTTCAACAATGACTTGATTTGGATAAATTTTATCATAAATCCTGCAATAATTATATCTTAACAAAACAGAATAACCACTTTCCATGAATGGACCAATATTAAGCAAATTTTCTTCCAATTCAAGAACATCACGCACATTATGAGTTTGCTTACCGCTCTCTTTTATGTTGTTTGAAATGATACATTTACCTTTTGCATCAACTAAACCTCCATTTCCCATTCTCATTTTAGTAGTGATTCTACAATTAATTGAGAGGAAAACTTTTTCATCACTAGTCATGTGATTGCTAAAATCACTATCAATATATGTATCATTACTTTTTGCTTAAAGATCACATTGAGAAGCAAAGAAAAGATTTTCTTCCATTTCTTCCTCATGCTCTTTACAGAAATTTGTTTGCTCATGTTGCTTGTGCCAACAAGCATTCTCAATATTGTCAACTTTTTTTGAAAAAGTTACACTAGGGCTTGCCTCTATGCCAAAATTTTTCTGCATTGTAATTAGTCCTTTTGCAAATTTACAAAAAAAGACTAGTACTTTTCTAATTTTTTTCTTCAACCTTCTTAGAATAATCATCATGATCCTGCTTCGTTTTTGGATTGTAATTCTTATTTTGTTGATTATTTGAAAATTTTTGAGAATTCTAATTTGTTCTAGACTAGAAAATCATCTATTTTGGTTGATCTTCACGAAAAAACCTTCAATTCTCGTATGCACGAAATGATCCGACCAGCTCTTTGATACAATGTTTAGAAAGATCTTTCATCTCCTTAGTGATAGACTCAATGTACTCATACTTTTATGTGACACTAATTAGAACATGTTCCACAACTTGCTGGTCGAAAATTGTATCACCATGATTTCTCATTTAAATTACAATATTCATGATTCTTGTGCAATATTCATATCTTTTTTTTAGATTCTATCATCTACAAATTTAAAAATCAATTCAAAGAGTTTGAATATTTATAGTGCGTACCTTTTCGTCACCATACACTTCAATTTCCAAAGACTCCCAAGCTTGCTTTGCAGTCTCACAAGTAGCAATTTTTACAAAAAAAGCTCTTCAGACTCCCATTTGGATTTTGTTTTAAGGCTTTTGCATCTTAAAGGTACATAGCCTCAAGATTTTTCATCTCTGCTACTGAAATTTCACCATTGGTTTTTGGCTCTTCATAGTCGTTACAACAACAGTCCACAAATGTTCAGCTTTTAGATGTGTTCTCATTATTATCTTCCAGTATTAAAAATCATTTCTATAAAGAATGAAGTAAGAACAATCGAAGAATCAACATCTTCATTTGTTTTGAATGCCATATTTTTCTTCACCTAACCCCGGATTAAGAACAAATCCTCCTCTTGATACCAATTTGTAAGAAATGTAGAAAGAGAATACTATCTTTATAAAATGCTCAAGTTTTATATAAACTACTTAAGGCCACTTGAGATGATTGCAATCATCACCTACATCTCTATTTATCATATATTATTAAAAGTGGAAAGAATTTATGTTAAAAATTGAATTACGAAAATCCCTACACTAAATAAAAAAAGTAAAAAATAATTAATTAATTAAGAATCATTTATTATATTATTATACTAATGCTAATCATCATATCTTGTTTTCTCCGTTTTGACTTTTCATTTCCTTCCTAATTAATCTAAATTATTCTCCCAATACCTATAATTTTTCACTTATTGCTATGATAATTATAATAAAGAAGGTGAATGAAGAGTTGCAAGGTAATTAATTGTGAGAGAAATTGTAACAACCTGTTTAGTCGGTTCGAGCAGTAGAAGTATTTTGAAAATAACTGGTTGGGTCGACGGATCAGTCGACGGACAGTCATGGTCACGACGGACCGTCGAGGATCATCGTTCCAAAACACTTCAACTCTGAAATCTGGGTACTGAGATCGTCTCTCTGAACTTCGCGACGAAACTGCAGGACGGACCGTCGTAGGTACGACGGACCGTCACAAACCCTTTGCAGAATTTGACTCTCTTAACTTTGTGACGGAACTGCAGGACGGACCATCATAGACACGACGGACCGTCACAGTTTGCGTAACCTAGCTGGGTCGGATTTCTGCTAAAAGTTTTAAAGGGGTGTTTTGGACTATTCATGACAAACTTTATGAAATTAGTGGGGTAAGTTTAATAATTTATTTACTTGGAGGGTTAAAGGAGATAACCTT
>NC_028647.1:32456182-32482159 GCF_001406875.1 Solanum pennellii | reverse complement strand
TGCACTATCTAGGTATGCCACTCAGCTTTGTTTCAGTCCATAAGAGCGGACTCGCCGATTTGTGAAGGGATTGAGGTCGGATTTGCGAATCCCAGCCTTACAGGTAGCTTCTGCAGCAAAATCCTTTCAGGAAGTGGTTGATTTTGTGATAGAAGTGGAGGGGGTGAAGCCAGACGACTTCACCGTGGCGTCGACATCTAAGAAGTTTCGTAAGGGAGGTGAGTTTAGTGGTTCTTACTCCAGGGGGCAGAGATCAGGAGGTTACCAAAACCGCCCTATTCAGTCCGCCCTGCAGGCTTTAGCTAGGGGTCCATCGCAGCCCAGTCAGCCTTTTTCTGAGTTTGGTGGTTATCCTCAGACTTCGTCACNAACTGGCTGGGTCAACGGATCAGTCGACGGACCGTCATGGTCACGACGGACCGTAGAGGGTCATCGTTCCAAAACACTTCAACTCTGAAATCTGGGTACTGAGATCGTCTCTCTGAACTTCGCGATGAAACTGCAGGACAGACCGTCGTAGGTACGACGGACCGTCACAAACCCTTTACAGAATTTGACTCTCTGAACTTTGTGACGGACCTGCAGGACGGACCATCATAGACACGACGGACCGTAACAGGTTGCGTAACCTAGCTTGGTCGGATTTCTGCTAAAAGTTTTAAAGGGGTGTTTTGGACTNAGTTCCACTCTCCATCATATCAGATAGAGGTACACAGTTCACTTCTAAGTTTTGGAGAACATTACATGCTGAATTAGGTACTAGGCTGGATCTTAGTANAACAGGTTGCGTAACCTAGCTTGGTCGGATTTCTGCTAAAAGTTTTAAAGGGGTGTTTTGGACTATTCATGACAAACTTTAATGTTTCATCGGTTGGCTTATTCTCTCTATTAAGTATCAATTTGACTGATTTATAATATGTATTTAGAATTATGGATGATATTAATGATTATTGTTTCTATTAAGTATCAATTTGACTGATTTATAATAGTTAGAATTATGTGTCAAGTACAATTTTACATTTTATGTATCATAGTAAAGATTACTATTTATATTAAGCATCAACATCATTTTTTCAATTGCAGAATAGCCGATACTTTATTATTAGTAGATACAAAATTTAGAAAAATTATGTATATGATATATCGTTTCTTCAAATGATATCTTTTTTACATGTCGTATCTTTTAACTTTGGCACACATCACAACTATTGGTACTATTATTCTATCCAATACAAAATTTACAAAACAATTAAGTATCAGAAACACAACAATATATACCAAACTAATTTTATCAAAAATTAAGAATAAAAAAATGTAACCAGAAATGAAAACATAACATTCTTAAGTTATTACATCATAAAATAGTAACCTAAAAGTACTTCATAAAGTATCTAATATGAGAATTATTAGACATGAAGCAGAAAAGTAATTCAAAAAAGCAAACATCAAGAATCTTTCGGGGAGAAAGTACATGTTTCGTCCTTTTTTCACCTTCAACACACACAATTTCACAGGTTATTGCATCAAAATTTTGTATTTCTTCATCACTTTTATCCGATGTATCAATGCATAGTGAATACATACTGAATCCTACCTCATGTTTCTTCATTTCTATGTACAATTTCACCCCCATATCATTCTGAATATATAATGGAGACAAATTATCTTCAATAATGTAACTGATCTCGATGTTTATTTTTTTTAATTCATCAATACCCAATTCAGTTGCAATTGTTGAAATAAGATTTACGAATGAAATATTTTCTCCAACCACCATCACATCACTTTTTTATCGCTCGTATCTAACATCACTTTCCCTTGATCTAAAATACCTTAATAAGATCAAAATATTCAATTCGAATCTTTACAAAATTGCGTTCCAAAATTGTTTGAATCAAACTTTAAATGTTATTTCGAAGAACAGGAAGAATATTTCACAATTTGGAATTTAAAAATTATAATTCAGTCAAAGGTTTATGACTGATTGGTTGAAGGAAGAAACGTACGCGTGATTTGCGAGAATCAATTAATTTTTATTTTTGATCCCTTATTTAATGCTTAAAATGATAACAACTTAATAATTTAAGTATCAGTCTTTATTAATTAAAGTATCTACCTACAATATTATGTATCCGGAAAACACTAAAAATAAGAGATTTTTTGTAATTAATAAAAGAGTAGGGATAAAAAGTAATTTCTCTCTTATATTATGTGATTTGCCTTATTTTTATATTTAATTTACTTCAATAAATGGTCCATTGAATTGTAATTGTGGCCAATTGAATTTAGAACCTGGCCAAATTGAATTTATTTAGTAAATTTGGCTAGTAATTAAATAAGACAAATTAATATAATTAACTAACAAACTTTTTAATCTTAATCAACCTAATTATAAGCTAAATTATTTGAAATATAAACTATTATATAACTAAGATAATTAACCAAATAATTTATTAAAACAAATTCTTTTTGACACGATTTTTTGAATATTCATAAAATGTAAAAATTATATACATATTATATAAAATATATATATTATTTAAATTTTATAAAAGGTGAAAAATTGAAAGTGATCACAAATTATTCTTCTATTTTTCTTTTGAAATCTATAAAATTAATTATTTCAAATCGTTTGAAATTGAGAAGCTCGATCATTAATCTATAATGTGGAGGTCCAAAATTGGAAGTCAGCAATAATGATAATCTTTTTTTGAAATCACCATTCAAAAATTGATACAATTTCAAAAATGACCATTCTAGTAAAATTTTTCAATTTTATATAAATCATCACATTGTTTTCTTTTGAGTTTTTTTTACAAAAATAGTCAATTTGTCTAATAGTTAAATTACTAACCAAAATATAATCAAATTTGAATTTTTTTTGTTTCAATAACCAATTCCATATATTTATTTAAGAGAAAAAATATAATTTTATTTTAAATTTAATAATATTTACTAAATGAACATATTCATTTTATTTTACTTTTTTGCAAAAATGGCCAGTTTATATTTTTGCAAAAAGACACCTCTTTTTTCTTAGAAAATCAGAAACTATGATACAACCAAAAAAACTTTGATTTTTTTTTAGCAAAACATGAGTATATGTATCAACTCCATAATAGCATAAAATTAAACTAAACACCTCATTAATAATAAACATATATGTACATAATAAGAAAACATAATCATATAAGAATCACAATACTAAATCAGACAAACTTAATGTAAAAAACTTAATAAAAATATAAAAAGAACATGATGTATTAATAAAATATTACTTTGTGAAATGTAAAAACAAATACATAAAGGTGATGGCAAGCAAATAACGAAATCAATATTAGTTGAACCAGCAAATTCACAGAAAATGATTGTTGTTCTTCTTATTCTAAAATGTTTCTTTCTTTCTCTTATTTTTAGAAGACTTTGGTACTCCCTCTCGCTCTAATTTTCTTCTACTTTTTTTGTGCGTCTTTTTTCTTTTTTTTTTTTCCTATAAAAAATAAAATTCGAAATAAAGTTTAAGCAAAAACATCAACATGATAAAACTTAAAGAACACAAACAAAATAATACAAATCCAGCACCAAACTGACTTATATGGTTAAAAAATATTGTGATGGTGGCAAATTTAGATAGAGGATGAGGGGGGGGGGGGGGAAGACACTAATAAAAAACAGCTAAAAAACGACGAAAGAAAAAGTGACGGACGACATCTCTCCAAAAAGTGAAGTCAATAGCCACACTGTCCATCACATTTTAGTAAAATAATTTTTTAATTTTTTTTTTCAAAAAGCGACGTACGACATCACTTAGTCCGTCGTTTTTCAGTAAAAATGTTGGTCAAACATTTTGTAAAAAAGCGAAGGACATAGAGACGCTGCCCGTCTCTTTCTTTAAAATATATGCTAGTGCAGATCCGGATTTTCCCCATTTCTCCATATATCCTCATTCTCTTTGTATTTTTAATCCCTTCCTCTCTCTCGGCGAAATGATGTCGATGCCGACCACGACTCCCGTCTTCCTTGCCCACACCGCTACCACTGCCCACACCGTTGTTTCGCTTCGCCGACCTCCACCCCGACCCACTACCCTTTCCTCCTTTAATTCAAGGTTAGGGTTTATTGTTGGTTTCATTCAATTAGTGTATTTAATTGATTAATTAGTTTATTCTATTAGTATTTTATTGGTTTTTAGTGTAATTGATTATTATTTAACTAGTTAGTGAATGATTTAGGGTTATTCAATTAGAGGTTTTTATTGAATATTGTTTTAAGTTTGATTGGTAGTTAGTTTGAAATAGTGATTATTTGATGGTTAGTTTGTTTTTCTTGATTGTGAATTGAAAATTTTAATGTTAGGTTACTTTGAATTTGGGTATCATAGGATTTTGTTTGAAATTTTGATATTGTAAGATTAGTTTGATTTTTGGATTTGTAATATTAGATTTAGTTAGGGTATTTGAGGAGTTGTTTGAATTTGAGTATTATTAGAGTTGGTTTGATTTTTGTATTTTAGGACTAACTAGAGATTGAAATATTATTGAGATTTTAGGACTAATAGTTTGAATTTGGGATTAGGAATAGCTAGCTAGTTTGAATTTAAGATTGGACAAGTTAGATTTTGGGATTTTAGGACTTGTTTGAAATTGTAATTTAAAGATTATTTTGAATTTGAAATTTAGGAGTAGTTTGACTTTGGGATTTTGGGATTTTAGCACTAGCTACAGTTTGATTTTTTAATTTTGAATTTAGGAGTAGATCGAATTTGGAAAATTAGGGATTTGAATTTACTATAAATTGAACTTAATTAGGAATATGAACTTTAAATGTTGTTGACTTTAATTTTGTATAACTTAATTTTTATTCTTATTAGAACTTGGATTTTATTTGAACATTATTAGAATTTTGTAGTACTTGAAAATCTTATATACATTAATTAATTGAACACACATGGTTTGGTCAAATCCGTGAAAATCGCTCTAAGCTAAATTGAAGCATAGTCAAATGTGAATGAAACATAGCAAGAAAACAAGAAATGGCACAAGTTAATAAAAATATATCATGGCCAAAGCAAGACAACGGTAGGCAGCGGAAGGGCATCAGTGGTGCGCAAACATGGGAAATGTGCGGGAGAATTCGGGTGGAATTTGATGAGGCAATGACTAAAAAATGTTTATACCTTGTATTGGATCCAAAATTATGGAGGGAAATGGCAGCAAACGACCGAAATCCAGTCAGCCAAACTCACATGTCAAGCACATTCGACAGTTACCTTTTTATTACCGCTCGTGTCCAAATTCGTTGTATCTCTTGTATGCTTTTTGAATTTGAATTTTTAATGTTTCTTATCAGTTGGGGATGTCAACTGAATTATATTTTAATGGGCTTATTGTATAACAATTGTTAGACATGTGTCACTACACTATGCAATGTAAATACAAGACTACCACATATTCTATAAATGGACAACCTTGTGTGTTGGACGTTATTGGACATAGAAGGGAGGGTAGATTTGTTATATTAAGGTGAAAGAGGAAAGATTTAGTCTTGAATTTCACTAAGACAGTTGGGAAAAAAGTGAGTTTAAAAAGTGTCTAACGCAGTAATCGACTTGTGAATGCGCCTTGAGTCAAAGTCGAAGTTGAAATTGGAAAGAATTATTTTTCCAACGAGTTAGTCCTTTGTATTTATTGTTGATTATTTATATAAAGGTTGGGTTTGGACCGTATGTTTATGTGTTCATTTAATTATTAAAAGTTTGAAAAATATTCTAAGGAAAAAACAGTAAAACGTCCTTAAAACGTTAGGCAGACTATGCTGCAAAAGGGTTGAGTTTAGTGACACTTATTTAATACACTTAGAGTATTTGCTAAGACTCTGTGCGGTCCTCGATGACTTACTCAATAATATTTCAAGATCATGTAAGTTCAAGGAAGCCTTAAACACTTGGAACGCTAAGAGAATGCTTGCAAAGACTTAGGAAGAACAGGAAAGAGAGCTTTGAAGAAAGCTTTGTATTATGCTTGGAGAATGCTTTACAACTTGCTTGGTGACTTTGCAAAGGAAAGGCACCTCTATTTATACTACTTCCTAGGGGCTAAAGTGCAATTAATATTTACTTGACAAGTCCCTAAGATATTTACGCTTTGATCACCTTTCTAGAGAATTCTATAATGCTTTGGGACCTTCCCTGTCCTTCTTGAGACTTTCAAAAGGTTCTAGAGTCCTCCGCGCAACTCTAGAACGTTCTACGCCTATCCGGACGCAGAATTAGGCTAGAATTATGGGGGGACGTCACACGTTTCCCCACTTTATAATACGACAACCGCGTCACATTGTAAACTCCTGGACTTTGTCCTTGAATTGCCACAAGTCCTCATATTTCTCCCATGTGGCCTCCTCTGGAGTTTGTCCCTTCCAATGTACTGGGAACATGGCACTGGCTTGTTGACCTCACTTCCATTTGGATTGATAATCTATGATAGCTTCAATATCCTTGTTGTGCAAGGCGGTGACAGTAATGGGTGCCCGTTGTGATAGATTGCGGCTAGGATCCTCCTTGTCCTCATGGTACGACTTGAGGAAGCTTGCATGAAACACCGAATGGATCTTGAAGTGTGGAGGTAACTCCAACTTGTATGAGATCTTGCCCACCTTGGAAACGATCTTGAACGGACCCTCATATTTGCGCACTAAGTTTATATAGACGCCTCTTAGTGCCTTGAACTATCTTGGGTTGAATTTTACCTAGACCATGTTGCCTTCTTTGTAGTCTGTTGGACAAAGCTTGCGGTTGGAGAACTTCTTCATCCTTTTAGCTGCTTTGTGAAGTAGGACTTGGCAGTGTAAAGATGCTCCTCCCATCCCTTGGCAAGATGGTAGGCGCCCAAACTCTTACCCTTAAAACTAACCGACAACGAATGCGGAGTTTGGGGTTGTTGGCCTTTCGCCAACTCAAATGGTGTGCGCCCGGGTGACTCACTCCTCTGCGGTCAAGAATTCTGGCATAGTCCTGATGCGCACTAACATAGTGCCTTAGATATCACTCCAATAGGGTGTTGATGCGTTTCGGTCTGGCCGTCGGTCTGAGGGTGGAAACTTGTGGAGAAGTGAAGCTCCGTGCCATGTATCTCAAACAACTCTCTCCAAAAGTTCCCGATAAAGTGGGGGTGTAAATCGCTAATGATATGTCTCGGCAGCCCCCAATATTTCACCACAATCTTGAAGAATAATCGAATAGGCTCCTTCGCGGTGCAACCGACTGTGGCGAGCATGAAGGTAGCATACTTTGAAGACCTGTCCACCATGACCATGATCCTACCAAACCCGTTGGACTTCGGCAAGGAAGTGATGAAGTTCATTATCACGCTCTCCCATAGGTGTTCTTCTATGGGTAGTGGCTCTAATAACCCTCCCGATTGCCTTTTCTCCACCTTGTCTTGTTGGCACACAAGACAAGTCTGCACATAGCACTCGATATCGTCCCGCATATGTGGCCAGAACTAAATAGCCTCAATCAGCGCCCTCGAACGTCGCTGTCCTAGATGTCCAGCCCACAGTGTGTCGTGGCTTTCCTTAATGATGCACCGCTTGATAGACCCAAACTTGGGCACATAGACCCTTCGACCAGTTGTGAGTAAAAGGCCATCTTCTACCCAAAAGCGTCTGGTTTTGCCTTGGGTAGCCAATTCCATCAGCTTCTTGGCCTCTGGATCGTGTTGCAAGACATCCTTTATTGCATCTTGAATGTCACAGTGATCTGTGGTGATGGCAGCAAGCATGACCTTCCTACTTGGTGTGTCTGCCACGACGTTGACTCTTCCTGACTTGTACTCCAAGACATAGTCAAATTCGGCCAAGAAGTCTTGCCATCTAGCTTGCTTTGGGGTGATATTTTTTTATGAGTGGAAGTATCTAGTGGCCACGTTGTCAGTCTTGATCACGAACATGGAGCCCAGTAAGTAGTGTCTCCATGTGCGTAGGCAATGTACAATGGTCGCCATCTCTTTCTTCTGCCCCGTGTAACTCCATTCGATATCATTTAGCTTGTGGCTTTCGAATGTTATTGGGTGTCTATCCTTCATTAAGACTCCTCCAATGGAATATTCTGATGCATCCATATGTACTTTGAAGGTCTTGGAGAAGTCCGGCAGCATGAAGAACATCTCTTCTGTCACTGCGGCCTTGAGACCTTTGAATGCTCTTTGTCACTGCTCGCTCCAAACCCATGGCTTATTCTTCTTTAACAACTCGGTCAGCGGAGCGGCTTTAACAGAGTAGCCACTGATGAACCTGCGATAGTAGTTAGAAAGTCCAAGGAAGGATCGTAGATCGATCACCTTCGTGGGTGCCTCCCACTCTTGGATCGCCTGAATCTTCGTCTCGTCCATCTGTAGTTTGCCCTGGATGATAACATCGCCTAAGAAGTGAACCTCGTGTTGGGAGAACTCTCACTTCTCCCGCTTGACATAGAGTGGGTTGTCTCGTAATACTTGGAAGACTTTCCTCAAGTGCTCTGTGTGCTCCTCCAATGTGCTGCTATAGATGACTATGTCATCCAAGTACACAACCACGAACTGGTCCAAGTAGGGATGAAATATCTTGTTCATCACCGTGAAAAAAGGTGGCGAGTGCGTTGGTTAAGCCAAATGGCATCACCAACCACTCATATACTCCATATCTTGTCACGCACGATGTCTTTGTCTCATCTCTCTCCACGATGCGCACTTGGTAATAGCCGTTTCGGAGATCCATCTTGGTGAAGTATTTGGACTTCCCAAGTCTATCAAACAAGTCTTCAATTAGAGGGAAAGGATATTTGTTCTTTATTTTTACCTTATTGAGCGGCCGATAGTTGATGCATAAATGAACCGACCCATCTTTCTTCTTCTGAAACAACACAGGAGCGCCATAAGGTGCCTTGTATGGACGGATGTGACCGGCTTCGAGCATCTCCTTCAACTTCTTCGTTATCTCCTCTAACTCGGGTGGAGCCATACGGTAAGGTGCATGTGCGTCTATCTTGGCTCCGACCTCCAACTCTATCTTGTGATCTACCACGCACCTTGAAATTAGAGTCTTTGGAAGCTCGTCCAACATCACGTCCTTTGTTTCTTCAAGGACCTTCTCTATGATTGGTTCAACGACTCCCTAGTACCATTGTCTTCTCCTGAACTTGCAATGGTAGCAAGGAACATCGGCTCTCCTTTCTTAAGTCCCTTCACGATTTTCATAGCCAACAGGTGGGTGTGACCATCCTTCTTCGGTACCTTGACTAGAGGTACCAAAGACGGTCGTTGCCACTCCATCACCGTGAGTTGTTGGAAGTAAGGGTCGATCATCGTATGGCATTGCTGGAAAAACTCTTGTCCAAGAATGATATCACAGATATCTAAAAGAGTGATGGTAAAGTTTGTCTTACCTTGCCACTCTCCAAATGTGATGCTCACTCCTTGGGCGACCCCGCACACAACAGTCGGTGGGGCCATTAACTATCTTGAGGCGGGTGTTTCTTGGCATGTAGTTCATCCCTAACCTCTCTGCCGCCGTCTTGGTCATAATATTTTCTTCGGCCTTGGAGTCTACCATGGCACGAGCTGGTCTTTCATTTATTAAGATGTCTACATACTGCGTGCTGAAGTCTCTCGGCTTCTCTGTCAGCTTGGCTATAGCACCGCATAATCCTACCACTCCCAGTTGCGTCGTGCCCGCATCTTGCCCTTGATGTTGTGCGTCCTTCTCCTTCCGCTCGCGTTGGATGGCACCAAGGTTCTTTATCTCGCGAAACCTGTCATAGCTGTGAGGTCCACCGCAAATAAAGCAACTATCTCCTTTATTGGTCTGCACCCGCTTCTCCGTGTAATTTTTGGCACACGAACCACTTGTTGTTCAGCTTATGGCGGTCGTGCTGCTTGGGGTGTGCCTTCTTCTCCTTGCCTCGTCCACAATCTCCCTCACCTTTGGCGTGACTACTTCTTACATCCCTACCTTTCGCCTTGTCATGATGTTCATGCTGAAGTCTGTCAAGGACTCGGCTTGTGTGATGGCTTCTTCTATGGTCTTGAACCATCGCCGCTCCAAATCCATCCTTGCCCAATTTTACAGCTCGTCGATGAATTGGAACAACATGTCATCGTCTGTGAGGTTGGAAATTTGAAGTGTTAGAGTTATGAAAACCTTCATATATGCCCGAATACTTCCCGTTTGCTTCAACTCTAAGAAATTGCATTTAACCTCGTACATGACATTGTTAGGGAAGAAGGCTTTCTTGAATTCATCACAGAATTGCTCCCACGTGTTGATGGTGCACGTCCCCTTCCCAATCTCAGCCTCTTTGCACCTCCACTATAGAATATCCATCTCGAACAGATACAACACGACATGTTGATCTTATTTTCGTCACTTCTCACCCGACCACACTTGAAGTAATTCTCCAAGTGCCATAGAATGTTTTCCAGCTCTTGAGCATCACAAACGCCCTTGAATATGGGTGGCTTGGGAGCCTCGACTCTAGCTTCCCTATCACGGTCAAGTGATGTACATCCTCCAACCTCCACGCCTTTCTTGAGTGTTTTCACTTCATCCTTCAGCGTCTTGATCATGCTAAGCACATCCATAAGCCGACACTCCAAAGAAATGATGGCCTCCTTCATCTCGAACTCGGTCCGCTAGCGACCCTCCAACTTTTTCTTAATATTCTCAGCCACCTCAAAGGTGATGTCCCCAAGGGTCTTGAACTTTTCGTCGGCCACATTCATGCGCCGACCTAATATCTCCAAGGCCTGCCTTGCCATTTCCACCCTTGTGACCCATTGTACTCCAGCGGTGATGTCTATGGCGTCTTCACCCAATTCATCATCACTTGCTTCATTAGTCGATGGCGGACGAGATGTTAGCGCCTCGCTAGGTGTGGGATCGGGCAGTACCTCCTCATTACCCTTTTGGTGTTGCTTCCTCTTAAGGTTCTTCTTTCCACCATCCATACGGATGTTGGTGGTGCTAGCGTCATTAACATCTCCTTCGATAGCCATTTCTTTAGAATCAAACCTTGCTCTGATACCATGTTGTCACGGACATAGAGTATTTGCTAAGACTCCATGCAGACCTCGACAACTTACTCACTAATCTTTCAAGATCTTGTAAGTTCAAGGAAGCCTTAAAGACTTGGAACACTAAGAGAATGCTTGGAAAGAATTTGAAAGAACAAGAAAGAGATCTTTAAAGAAGGCTTTGTATTATGCTTGGAGAATGCTTTACATATTGCTTGGTGCCTTTTCAAATGAGGGTCACCTCTATTTATACTACTTCATAGGGACTAAAGTGCGATTAATATTTACTTGACAAGTCCCTAAGATATTTACACTTTGGTCCCCTTTCTAGAGAATTCTAGAATATTTTGGGACCTTCCCTAGCCTTCTAGAGACTTCCAAAAGGTTCTAGAGTCCTCCGCACAACTCTAGAACGTTCTGCCCCTATCTGGACGCGGAATTAGGCTTGAATTGTGTGGGGACGTCACACTTGACTGCCTCACATTCGGCTAACCTCTTGCACGAAATTTATGCGAAGTAATGTGCCCGTGTGACAATTTAGTATCATAGCATTGCTTAGATTATTCGATGGCTGGTGGAAATGCTGAACTGCAGGAGAGGGTGACACGATTGGAAGCGCTTATTGGTGGGACAGACGATGGGGAGGACTTTGTTGATCTGGTCACTCAAATTCCAAGAGGAAATGCAGAATTGACCTTAACCAAGGATGTCTTAAATGAAAAAGTGTTGTTATTCGAGGTAGAATATGCAACAAAAAATGACACTACCCAATAAGAAATGGAACTCATTCGCAGGGAGAAGGAAGACTTTCATGGGGAAGTTTTTCTTCTATGTCGGGCATTACAAGGAACAGTTGGCCCCATAAGAATGAAGGTTCCAGAACCTAAGGCTTACAATGGTGTGAGGAGTTCCAAGGAATCGTAGAACTTTCTTTGAGATATTGAAAACTACTTCAAGGCAGCAAAGGTTCAATATGGTGACAAGGTGTCAGTCACAACAATATATTTAAGTGATTATGTCAAGGTTTGGTGCAGAACAAGGGTTGCTAAAGTAGAAGATTCAAATCTAACACAGATTGAAAAGTTGAAAATGTTAAACAAAAAATTTAAAACTCAATTCCTTCCTAGAAATTCGTCTTGGTTGGCAAGCGATGGGCTGCGAGTTTTGAAACAAAAAACACGGTGAGGGCTTATATCAAGGAATTTTCATCTTTGATGATGAACATAAGCAACATGGTTGAAGAAGACAAGTTGAACTAATTCATCAGCGGGTTGAAAGGATGGGTACAAAGAGAGTTGACGAAATCAAATGTTTAAACTTTCAAATTCTGCCATAGTGGTAGGAGACAAGTTGGCTGAATTCGATGAGGGTGACAACCCAAGGGACTTTTTGCATTTCAAATAGAATGACAAGGGGAAGGAGCGGAAGAAAAATGAGAAGGACCAAGCTACCGAAAAAGAAAATGAAGGTAGGATAACTAGACAAGGGGAGTCTTCTTTTCCTAAACAAAAGGGAAATTTTGGGGATGTTGTACTTGTGGTGGTCCACATTTGAAAAGGGACTGTCCAGTGTAAGTGAAAGTGAATGTCATACTTGTTTCCGAATGGGAAAGGGAAAAGAACAATGAGGCAGGAATGTCAAATGTAAATTTTTGGTGTTGGTTGAAGATGAACATGATGGGCACGATATGATTCTTGTACAGAATCCAAATAGTATCAAATGAGAGATTTCCTCGACGAGTACGTAGAGTTTAATCAGGTGGGGAAGTTTGTAAGGGTCCTGACCAAGTAACTCGACATAGGCACAGTGGCGGCAAAGGGTTGGCATGTATGTCTTTGCTAAGGGCCAAAGTGCGGTGGAATCAATCATGCGTTGTGTGATCAGAGTGTTAGCATGGTCAAATGGGTTCAAATTATATTGGTCGGACAGTGTCAAAACATGACTTGGGCATCGGCAAGGAAACAACCCATGGCATGACTTAGGCTCTGGCCGACGTTAGTTTTGGGCGAAGTTTGCATCCGAAAAACACATTGTCTGGTCAAATGCGGGAAAATTGAGCTAAGCTTAATTACATCATAGTCAAATGTGAATTAAACAAAACAATAAAACAAGAAATTGAAAGAGTGAATAAAAAGATAACATTGCAAAAGCAAGACACCGAAAGGCAGCGGCAGAGTGTCAGTGGTGCGCGGGCATGGGAAATATGAGGGGTAGATTCGGGTGGACTTTGATGAGGAAATTACTATACAATGTTTATACATTGTATTGGATCCAAAATTATGGAGGGAAATGGCATCAAAGAACCGAAATCCAGTCAACCAAACTCACATGCCTAGCACATGCGGCAATTACCATTTTGTAACCGCTTGTGTCCGATTCGTTGTATCTCTTGTATGCTTTTTGTATTCGAATTTTGAATGCTTGTTATCATTTGGGGATGTCAACTAAATTATGTTTTAATGGGCTGATTGTTTGACAAGTGTTAGACATGTATCACAACACTATTCAATGTAAACACAAGGCTGCCAGATGTTCTATAAATGGACAGCCTTGTGTGTTGAACGTATTTGGACATAGAAGGGAGGATAGACTTGTTATCCCAAGGAAAAAGAGGGACTATTTAGTCTTGATTTCACTAAGTCTGTTAGCCAAAAACGTGAGGATTTTAAAAAGTGTCTAAGGTAGTAATCGACTTGTGATTGCGCCTTGAGTCGAAGTTGAAGTTTAATCTGGATAGAATTGCTGTTCAACGAATGAGTCCTTTTTACTAATTATTTATTATTAATATAAAGGTTGGGTTTGGACCGTATGTTTATGTGTTCATTTTCTTATTGAAAAGTCTGAAAATATTCTAAGGTAAAAATAGTAAAATATCCTTAAAACGCTAGGCAGACTAGGCTTCGAAAGGGCTGAGCTCAGTGAGACTTTACTGTCTCACATAGGGATAACCTCTTGAAAGAAATTTAGGTGAAGTAATCTACACGTGTTAGATTATTCGATGGCTGCAAGAAATGTTAAACTGTGGGATAGGGTGACACGATTGGAAGCACTTATTGGTGGGACAAACAACGGGATGACTTGGTTGATATGTTCACTCAAATTCAAAGAGTGAATTCAGAACTGACCTTGACCAAGGAATTCTTGAACGAAAAAGTGTTTTTATTGGAGGCAGAATATGCAGCCAAACACGACACTGCCCAACAAGAAATGGAACTCGTTTGCACGGAGAAGGAACACTTACGCAGGGAAGTTCATCTTCTACGTCGGGCGTTACAAGGAATAGTTTGTCCCATAAGAATGAAGGTTCCAGAACCTAAGGCTTACAATGGTGTGAGGAGTGCCAAGGAAATGGAGAACTTTCTTTGGAATATTGAAAACTACTTCAACGCAGCAAAGGTCAAAGATGGTGAAAAGGTGTCAGTAAAAACAATGTATTTAAGTGATGATGCCAAGGTTTGGTGAAGAACAAGGGTTGCCGAAGTAGAAGGTTCGAGTCTACCACAGATTGAAATGTGGGAAATGTTAAAGTATGAAATGAAAACTCAATTCCTTCCAAGCAATTCATCTTGGTTGGCAGGGGATGGGCTGCGACGTTTGAAACAAAACAACACAGTGAGGGCTTATATCACGGAATTTTCATCTTTGATGTTGAACATAAGCAACATGATTGAAGAAGACACGTTTCACTATTTCATTAGTGGGTTGAAAAGATGGGCACAAAGAGAGTTAGGGACAAAGAATGTTCAAATGCACAATTTTGCCATAATGGCCGCAGACAAGTTGGTTGACTTCGATGAGGGAGACGACCCAAGGGATTATTCTTACTTCAAAAATAATGACAAGGGGAAGGAGTGGAAGAAAATTGAGAGGACCAAGATGCCGAAAAAGAAAGCAAAGGTGGGAAAACTAGAAAAGTGGAGTCTTCTTTTCCAAAACAGAAGGGAAAGATTGGGGGATGCTTTACTTGCGGTAGTCTATATTTGAAAAGGGAATGTCTTGTGCAAGTGAAAGTGAATGACATACTTGTTGTCTAATTGGAAAGGGAAAAGAACAATGAGGCAGGAATGTCAAATGTAAATTCTTTGGCGTTGTTTGAAGATGAAGATGATGGGCAGGATATGATTTTTGTCCGTTATCCAAGTAGGGTCAGATGGTACAGGACATCGAGTTTCACTAGGTTGGGGAAGTTTGTAAAGGTCCTGACAAGTAACTCGACATAGGAATGGTGGCGGAAGAGGGTTGGCATGTATAACTTTGCCAAGGGCCAAAGTGCGGGTGAAATCAATCATCTGTTGTGTGCGTAAAGTGTTAGCATGGTCAAATGGGTTCAAATTATGTTGGTAGAACAGTGTCAAAACATGACATGGGTGTTAGAAAGACAACATCCCATGGAATGAGTTGGGCTCTAACCGACATCGATTTTGGGCGAAGTTTGCATGTGCAAAACACATGGTGTGGTCAAATAGGGGAAAATCAAGCTGAGAAAAATTTAATCATAGTCAAATGTGAATAAAACGTAGAAAGAAAACAAGAAATGAAACGAGTGATTAAAAAGATAATATGGACAAAGCAATACAGCGGAAGGGAGCGTTAGGGCGTCGGTGGTGCGCAGACATGGAAATGTGCAGGTGGATTTGGATGGACCTTGATGAGGCAATGACGATACAATGTTTATAAATTTCATTGGAGCCAAAATTATGGGGGGAAATGGCAGCAAAGGACCGAAATTCATTCAGTCTAACTCACATGCCAAGCACATGCGGCGGTTACCTTTTTGTAACCGTTTGTGTCCAGATTCGTTGTATCTCTTGTATGCATTTTGAATTCAAATTTTTAATGCTTCTTTTCAGTTGGGGATGTCAACTGAATTATCTTTTAGTGGGCTGATTGTTTTGTAAGTGTTAGACATGCGTCACAACACTATGCAATGTAAACACTAGGTTGTCACATGTTCTATAAATGGACAACCTTGTGTGTTGGACGTTTATGGATATAGAAAGGAGGATAGACTTGTTATCCTAAGGTGAAAGAGGGAATATTTCGTCTTCATTTTCAGTAAGACACTGAGAAAAATATGTGAGGGTTTTAAAAGTGTCTAAGGCAGTAATGAACTTGTGATTGCGCCTTGAGTCGAAGTCAAAATTGAAGTTGGACAAAAATTTTGTTCCAACGAGTGAGTCCTTTTTATTGATTGTTGATTATTAATATAAAGGTTGAGTTTGGCCCGTATGTTTATGTGTTCATTTCCTTATTGAAAGTCTGAAAAATATTCAAAGGAAAAAACAGTAAAACATCCTTAAAACATTAGGTAGACTAGGCTGCGAAAGGTCTATGTTGAGTGAGACTTGACTGCCTCACATTGGGCTAAACTCTTACACGAAATTTAGGTGAAGTAATCTGCTCATGTGACATGATACCAATTGAAAAAGGGTTGATTTTTTTTTATCTAACACGACTCCTAGGAAGTCTACAACGCTTTGCAAACTTCAGCCTTACACTCACACGTATTTGACTAAGTATAGAAATCCTTTACTTAGTTATATTTAGGCAAAAATCAAGTTAAAAACACAGCCAACATACAAGAACTCTTGCAAACCTTTTATTTATTCAAATCAACAAAGGATAAGGCTTCTCAAACTAATCTAAGGCTGAAATCATTTTTCCCTTGCATGAGACGAATTTCCACCATAAATAAAAATTCTGCACAAGGCAGTTACATTGGCCATTACATCTCACAAGTCTAAAACTTGCCTCACAAAAATTAAACTAAGTTCCAGCACTTAATATTCTAAAAGATAGAATATTTTCGAATTCAAAATACATTTTAAAGCATAACAAAATCAACCATTCTAACATTTAGAATATTTCGGCCTATTTCAAAACTTAGAATATTTCAGCTTATTCCAACAATTAGAATTATTTAGCCTGCTTCCAACACTTAGAATATTTCAGCATGCTTCCAACACTTGGTCTTATTTCAGCTTTTTTCTTGCCAACGCCAAGTACCCAGCCTTGTCTTGTCAAGCCAACACCCTGCCTTGTCTAGCCAATGAATCTGCCCACATGTAAGCCTTGTGCGTCCAAGCTGCCTTTCCATCACTAAAGCTTCTTGAACCTTTGCTTCTCACTAACTCTTAGTTGCACAGCTGCACTGTTTTGACCTTACACATGCCAAGACCAATTCCCAAATCCTTGTCATGCCTGCACGTAGTAAGATCAGGTAGTTTACGGATCTAACGGACTACCTGCACCACTTGAACTCAATTTTCTCATCGAGATTGTTTTGAGATAGTCATCGATTTGAGCATCGAACTACCATAAGTCTTTCACTTTCTCCCAAACTGTATCATCTGCACTCTTTCCTTTCTAGTTAATCAACAATTCAATCTTCGTATTCTTCTTACTTGTACCCAAAATCCAGTTATCAAGGAACTTCTCAATTCCAGCATCAAATTGTGTAGGTATTAATAGAGGAGACCTCTTTGACCTGTTTCTGCCCGGATCATCTGCATCTGCAAAGTAATTCAAGAAACTCACATGGAAAGTGGGATGAATCTTTAATCTTTAAGTTTCAATCTATAAGCAACTTCTTCCACCCGTTTCATCACTTCGAATGGACCATTATACTTAGGTATCAAACCCCGATGCCAAGTCTTACTTTCAATTTGTTTCGTGACTTGTGGAGTAAGTTTTTACAACACCTTGTCACCCACATTAAACTTGACTGAGTGGCGATGTTGGTCAGCATACTTCTTCATGCGCCACTGAGCCTTGTGCAAGTTGTCTTATGTCTCAGATAACATCCCAAGTCTGTCCCTTGAAACCTTGTACGCTGCTGGAGCCTTTCCTTGATATTTAGACTAAGCAACATCGAATGGTTTCATAGGCTATTAGCCTAAAATAATTTCGAAAGGGATCATTTCTTAGACAACTTGTGCAAATTATAACAAATCACGGAGCGTCTAACAATGCAACCCAGTTATGTTGACTTGCTGTCACATAGTGCCTCAAGTTTTCTTCAAACAAGTGATTAATTCTTTCGTCTGTCCATCTGTTTGTGGGTGATTTTCAGTAGAGAAATTCAACTCAGTTCCCATCATGTTGAACAACACCTATCTAAAACCTGCTTGTGAACCTTGTATACCTATCACTCACAATGTTAGTCGGAATACCAAAGTATTTAACCACATATTAATAGCATAGATCAGCAGCAATCTCAGATGACCATAATTCATGTGTAGCAATGAAAATAGAATATTTTGAAAACTTGTCTACCTTGACCATTATCGATGCTTTGCCATCTACTTTAGGAAATCCAGACTTGAAATCCATACTTACTGACAACCAAGGCCTTTCACGAATAGGCAAAGGCTTCAGCAAACCTGCTTCTTTCTTACGTTCAGCTGCTTGACAGACATGACAAGTCTTTACGTATGCCTCTATGTCATCTTCCATATTTGACCAGAAATAAACACGAGACAGTAAAGCGACCATCCTTTCAATATCTGGATATCCAACCCAAGCATAATCATGAGCTTTCTTCACCAAGTCTTTGTGCAGTCCACCCTGATTTGGTACAATGATTTTCCCTCTTTAAATAGAGTAGATATCCAATAACATTTCATTGTGCCATCTTACACTTGACTCATCCACTTAACATATAATGAATCATTTGCAGCATACATCCTAATTCTATTAAATAAATCATTTTCAAGTTTTGAAATTGAATATACTGCAGCAAATACCTCTTTTTGACTCAGTGCATCAGCAACTTGTTTATGTTTCCCTGGCTTATGTTCCCACATGAAATCATATTTTGCAAGAAACTCCTGCCGTCTTGCCTGTTTGGACTCAATTTCTTTTGTGTCTTGTAGAATGTATTGACTGTATTATCAATTCTTACCACAAATCGAGTACCTAAGAGATAGACTCTCCAAACGTGTAGACAATGCACAATAAAAACCATTTCTTTCTTATGTGTCAAATATCTCTGCTCAACAACATTCAATTTTCGACTTTAAAAGGCCACAATATGACCTTCCTGCACTAACACACCTCCAATAGATTTATCCGATGCATCAGTATGTACTTCAAATGGCAACTCAAAATCAGGCAGCTTCAATATGGGTTCAGACGCAATAACTTCCTTCAAATTTTGAAAAGCTTCTTCACATAGTAGATACCACACCTATTTATAATTTTTCTTCAACAAATCATTCAAAGCCGCTGCCCTTTTCGAATAACCAACAGTAAATTTTCTATAATAGTTAGCCAACCCAAGAAACGACCGCAAATCCTTAATATTACGTGGTGCCTCTCAATCAAAAATGGCCTGCACTTCTGTAGGATTTATTTGAACTTAGTTTTTACTAACAAGATGCCCCATAAATTTTATTTCCTGTTGAGAAAATTCACACTTTTACATCTTTACATAAAGCGTTTATTTCCTCAATTGAGACAGCACCATACTCAAGTGATTGATATGTTCATCTAATGTTAGACTATAGACTCATCAATATAGACGACCACAAAATCATCAAGATAGTCAAACAACACATTCTTCATTAAGTTGCAAAAGGTAGTCGGGCCATTGGATAGCCTAAATGGCATTACAAGGAATTCATAAGAACCATATCTAGTTATACACGTTCTTAGGTTTATCACCTTCTGCTAATCTAAACTGCCAATAGCATGCCCTAAGATCAAGTTTTGTTAACTAGCATGCTTTGCTCAACCTGTTAATTAAATCTTGCACCAATGGAACTAGATACTTATTCTTTACAGTTGTCTTGTTCAGCACACTGTAATTTACACACTTTATCATCATCTCATCCTTCTTCTTTTGAAACAAAACAGGAGCACCATAGGGAGCTTTAGATGGTCGAATCAGACCAGCATCCAACAAATCGTTCAACTGTTTATGCAATTCAACCAACTCCTTAGAGGACATACGATAAAGAGCATGTGCAGAACCAACCATACCTGGAAGCAACTCAATTTTATGATCAATATCCCTCCTTGGAGACAAAGTCTTTGGCAATTTAGGCGGCATCACATCAGAAAACTTTTGCAGCAACTCGGCTACACAATCAAGCACCTCTATCATTACATCAGTTATCAATTCAACTAAGGCAGCAAGTATAGTTTAATTACCCTTCTTCAGCCCTTTGTCAATCAATATAGCACACAACATCATTCCTCTATCCTTCTTCTTTGCAACATTACTGACTTTCCTAAACACCTTTCACAAAACCAGCATTGCCCTCATTCATAATCACGATACCATCTAAATGTGAACAAGGAAAAAACTGGAATTTTCTAAGAAAATCAATACCAAGTATCATCTCAAAATATACTAACGGCATCACCATCAAGTTATGTTTTCCTACTCAATTTCCACTCGGCATAGACACTCCATAAGCCATACCCACAATGGCTTGTGCCTTCACATTCACTGTTTTGACGTAGGAAGGGCTTTTATGCAACTTAATCCCCAATTTCGCAACACTACTAACATCAATAAACGTATGAGTAGCCCCCGTATTAGCCATGTCCATCACACATTTTTCTTCAATCTTCATTTCTAAATGAATCAATGAGGCATGTGGATTCGAAGTCTTAGACGTTCCCTCAACATTATTAAGCAATGTAATATGCTTAAAAGACAAACCCAATGGATTGGCCATAGCAGCCACAAATTCCTGTCCATCTTCATCCTGATTCATTTTTCCAGAAAGCAAAGCATTCACTCTTTCCCTGTTCGGACAAGACTTAGCCGAATGAGGACCACCACAAGTCCAATAGCCTTTTGAACTTCCATCCTTATTCTTTGGCTGGTTTTCTTCATTTCCTTCCTTCATAGGTGTATTCCCGTTATCATTAGCATAGTCTTTACGATTCTCTCTTTTCCAGTCCCCTATTTTCTCACCCTTTTTCTTGGATTTCAAAGTATAAGGGACATCAATAGTAGGTTGACTCTTTCTGAAATCTACTAATGAATCAGTATAAGCAATTGCCCCAGGAAAATCCTTGACGTTCTTCCTTCGAAGTTCGTTTTGAGCCAAACTTTGCATACCCAAAATGAGGTTGTATAATTTGTCCTCATCAGACATGTTTTTAATGTATGACATCGCAGAAGTAAACTAATATAATCGCGCACTAAAACCATCTGCCTTAGTCTCTTCAACTTGTCCCTTGCAAGCTAAGAAGCATTGCCAGGAACAAATCAATCACACATTTCTTTCATCAATTTATCCCACTTATCAATTCTGGGTCGAACAACATTACATATGACCAAACAAAGAATATTTTGAGAACTTAATTAGATCAAACAAAACATATTTTGAAGTTGAACTTAAACTTGAACTTAAAATTAGAACTTGAACTTAGAATTTTAACTTGAACTTGAAATTAGAACATAAAACTTGAACTTGAAATTAGAACTTGAACTTGAACTTAGAATTTGAACTTGAACTTGAAATTATAACTTGAACATGGACTTGGAATTTGAAGTTGAACTTAGACTTAAATGTGAAATTAGAACGTAACTTAAACTTGAAGCTAATTAATTAGCTTGAATATATAATTAATGAAATCTTGAACTTATTTATCTAATTTATATTTAATAATTTTAGAACTTCACATTCTAGGAAACTGAGGAAGCTTAACATCAAAAAACGTTGATACAAGAGTACTATATTACTTCTTTAGTCAAAGTAGGAGATGAAGTTCGTGCTTCTAAATTTTTAAAGTTCAATTACAATTGTTTTCATTAATTTGTTTGTGTCCATCGTCTAGTATTAATAATTTTATTTAATTTTGTGATAATTTTTATGTGTTGATTGAGTGTTTATTTAGCATAAGTATTAACACTAGTTGATCCTATTGAGGACAAATTGATTTTCTTGCAAGATTGATTTGTATCCATCTAGTGTTGACACTTAAGCTTTAATTTAGGAATAATGTGTTTGTTTAGCATAAGTACCAACACCAGTTGATCTTGTTGATGACAAAATTAATTTTTTTGCAAGATCAATTTGTGTCCATTGAGTGTTGACAATTAACCATTATGTTAGGAAATATGTGTTTATTTAGTATAAGTACAAACACTAGTTGATTCTATTGATGACAAATTTATTTTCTTGTAAGAACGATTCATGTTAGTTGATCCTAATGATGACAACATTTATTATCTTGCAAGATCGATTTGTGTCCATCTAGTGTTGACACTTAGCTTTAAAACTAATCTAGTTAAAGTTAAAAAGTTGTTGATAAGTTAGGAAAATAATGTGGTTTAGATGGTAGATTTAGTTGTTGGAATTAAATATGAATACTAAACTAGTTACAGTTAAAAATTTGTTAAATTGTTTAAATAAGTTAGAAAAACAATAATGTGGTTTAGTTGGTGGATTTAGTTGTTCTATTAAGTCAAAACTAAACTAGCTAAAGTTGTTTAAATAAGTTAGGAAAAATATGTGATTTAGTTGGTGGATTTAGTTGTTGTATTAAATCAAAACTAAACTAGTTAATGTTTAGTTGGTGAATTTAGTTGTTTGAATTAAGTCATCAATACTAAACTAGATAAATTTCAAAAAATTAAATTGTCTATATAAGTTAGAAAAAAATAATGTGATTTCGTTGATGGATTTAGTTGTTGTATTAAGTCAAAAGTAAACTAGTTAAAGTTGTTAAGCTGCTTAAATAAGTTAGAAACATTAATATGATTTAGTTGGTGGATTTAGTTGTTGGAATTACGTCATGAATACTAAACTAGCTAAAGTTAAACAAATTGTTAAGTTGTTTAAATAAGTTAAAAAAATAATATGGTTTAGTTGGTGAATTTAGTTGTTGGAATTACGTCAAAAACTAATTGAATATCTATATTTTTGTGGGATGATGCACAAGTACCCCCTCAACCTATGCCCGAAATCTCAGAGACACACTTATACTATACTAAGGTCTTATTACCTCCTGAACTTATTTTATAAATAATTTCTACCTCATTACTGCCTACATGACACTATCTTGTGGGACCTAAGTGTGTTGAGATTTTTTAAAGCTATTTGTGAATGTGTAATATGCATTATGAAACTGGTGTTCGTTTGAAATCCGAGTTTATTGACAGTGTTAAAATTTTTATTGAACATACAATGACTCTTGACATTTTCAAGAATAATGAATTGGTTAGGTGTCCTTGTAGCGCATGTAAGTGTTTAAATTTTTTTGGACCATATAAGGTTATGGTTCATTTGTACCATAATGGATTTAAGGCGAAATATTTTTTATGCATTGATCATGCAAAAATTGATGGATTGAATGGCATGTTTTATAATTCGATGTCTGTGGATGTATATAATAAGATTGCACCATATTGCCAAATTAGGTTTGAACAAATTAGGGTTGAACATGACAGGGTTCATGAAATGATGAATGATGCTTTTGGGGTTCAAGGTGGGATAGAATTGGAACAATATTTTGATGAACCTCCCAATAAATAATCAACACGCTTCTATGATCAATTTGAAAAGTCTAGTCGTCCAGTATGTGAAGGGAGTACACGTTCTACTCTGGTAGTTGCGGTTAAATTAATGAATAGTAAATCATATTGGAATGTTGCTAATGTGGCTATGGGCTCATGGTTGATATATGTCGGTTATATAGCAAGAATTGATGGTAAATAGAGGGAAAGAGAGGAACTTGAAGAGTTAAGAACTTGAAAATTCCTCTTATGTTTTATTGAAAAGGCATTTGTACCTCATCGGTGGTGAAAAGAAAATAGGATAGTTTAAATATCGAAACACTCCTATTAATTCTTAAAAGGGTTGGAAAGAGGGACTGTCTTTGCGCCGTCGTCGTCGCTCGCTCGCTCGTCTCGGCTTTGGCCTTGGCTTTGGCTTTGGAAAATGATCGAGAGATTATTTTTTAGAAAAAGTTTTTTTTAATTAATTAATTAATTAATTAATTAAATGGTCAAAATGTTTTTAAGTAGTTAGATGATAACAAAAATGTTTACAGTTATTTAGTTGAAATTAACCGAAATGTTTCAATTTTTTAGGTGACTAACCCGACCTTACTCGGATTCGTGCACGACCCGTTTTATTTAAAAACTTTCTCATTTTATTTAAATTCCTGCCATTTTTGAAAGTGACTGTTCTGAAAGGTTGCAACTTTCAGGAACAGTCAGTAACATTTGAAAGGTTGCAAACTTTCATTAATGGTCGTGTAATTTCTAAAAGGATTGAAACCTTTAGGAACCTATCCTCTTGCCTGTAAAAACCATTCATTCTTAAGAATTTTTCTAACGATTTTTTTATCTCTTCTTCTTCTTGTGCATAACGAATTTACTTCGTGTATTTTACTGTTGTTGACTGGTTCGCTGACACCAGAGTATTAGGTATCTATACGCTGGTGATTGAGATCATTTTACCTTGGGAGGTCATATTCAAAATCAAACCTCAGATACTAGAGGGGAATAATTTCCTTAAGGGGACACTGTGAGTTCAGTGGACTTGATCTTTCTCTGTTCAAAATTTTTTAAGATTCTGGTACGTTACACATTTAAAGTTTTTTTTTCTTAATTAATTTTTGTTCATCTCTTGTATTGATTCAGTAAACTTTGGATACTTTGTGTTTCTGCAAAGTTTTAGAATTAGTAATTCTGATTTTCAAACATACACTGACAACAATCTTAAGGAAATTATTTTATTATATATTAATATTAGTTTCTGGTGGAGACAAAAATCTTCGTATTTTATACTCCTTGAAGTCTGCAATTATTAGTTATTGCTTACTAAGATTGTATCGATATTTGTTTATCGAAAATGGAAAACAACGGTGTTACAGTGGTTGTTGCTATACCATCCCGAATTGTTGTACCACAAGTAGAGAAATCAGGTAAATTCACTGGTGTGAATTTCAAAGGATGGCAGCAACGTGTATTTTTCTGGCTTACCGCTCTTGGTCTATAGAAATTTACCAATGAAGAAACTCCAGTGCCTGCTGATGATATGCTAGACAGAGAAAAATATTGAAGCATGAAAACATGCAAACTTCCCATGGAAAGGCTACATTTTGAGTGCTTTAGAGGATGACTTATACAATGTTTATAGTGTAATAACAACTTCAAAAGAATTTCGGGATGCACTTGAAAAGACATATAAGACAGAAGATGCATGCTTGAAAATTTTTGTGGTCGCAAAGTTTTTAGACTATAAAATGGTAGATAGAAAAACAGTTGGATCACAAGTGCAGGAACTTCAACTTATTCTCCATGATGTGATTGCTGAAGATATGGTAGTAAATGAAGCTTTTCAAGTGGCTGCAATGGTAGAGAAGTTTCCTCCTTCGTGGAACAATTTCAAGAATTATCTAAATCACAAGCGTAAAGAAATGAAGCTTGAAGATCTTGTGATTGGTTCAAGATTGAGGAAGATAACAAAAAAGCCAAAAAGAATTCTCATAAGAGCTCAACAATCATTGGAGTTAATATTATTGAAGAAGATCCTACCAAAGAAAAAAAGCGAAAGAAGTACAACGGGCAGAAGCCAGAACAAGCTAAGAAGAAATTCAAAGGCAACTATAACAATTGTGCCAAGACTGGTCATAGATCTTCTGATTTTCATGATCCAATAATGGACAATGGAAAAGGCAAAGGCAAAAGTCAAGCAAACATCGTGGAAAAGATGGAAGACGCAGATGACTTGTGTGCAATGATATCGGAGTGTAACTTAGTTGGAAATCCCAAGGAGTGGTTTCTCGATTCAGGTGCCACTAGACATATTTGCTCTGCGAAAGAAGCCTTTGCAACGTACACTCCTGTTGAGTACAATGAAGATTTATTCATGGGAAACACAGCAACAGCAAGGATTGCAGGAACTGGGAAAGTAATGTTGAAAATGACATCCGGCAAGGTGTTGACTTTGAACAATGTTCT
>NC_028647.1:32434160-32452413 GCF_001406875.1 Solanum pennellii | reverse complement strand
CGCGCCGTCGCCGTCGTCGCTCGCTCCCTACGGCTTCGGCTTCGGCTTCGGCTTCGGCTTCGGCTTCGGCTTTGGCTTTGGCAAATGATCGATCGAGAGATAATTTTTTGAACAAATTTATTTTAATTATTTATTTAATTAATTAAATGGCCAAAAAAAATTTTCAACTTTTTAGTTAACCCGACCCGACTCGGATCCGCGCGCGTGACCCGTTTTAAATATCGTTATATTTAAAAATTCCCGCCATGACTGTTCTGAAAGGTTGCAACTTTCAGGAACAGACAATACCATTTGAAAGTTTGCAACCTTTCATTAATGGTCGTGTCAATTCTGAAAGGGTTGCAACCTTTCAGAATATATATTCTTCTTGCCTATAAATATTATTCAGTCTTCAGAATATTTCCCTACGAATTTTTTGATCTTCCTTCTTCTTAAAAACACATATTTCTTCGTGTACTTTCCTGCTGTGGATTAATTCGCTGACAGTAGAGTTTTTGGTATCTATACTCTACTAATTAAGATCATTTTACCCCGGGAGGTTATATTCCAAATCAAACCTCGGATACTAAAGGGGAATAATTTCCTTAAGGGGACACTTGAATTCAGTGGACTTGATTTTCTTCCTAAATTATTAAAAAGAGTATTCGATTCTGGTAAGTTTTTACAGATTCAATTATTTTTTTACAAATAAATTTCTGTTCATCTTACTTACTGGTTCTGAAAATCTCAGTTACTTCGTGTTTCTGAATGATTTATTACAACCAGTAATTTTTGATTTTCATAACACAGATTGGAAACAAAACCATCTGCACATACACCGAGTCTAACATTTCTAGGCTCTGATGTGAAGCTTGGATATGTTCGATCAAAATATATTCATGCATCCCAATCTAACGGGTGGCCCAACAACTTCTTCCCTACAATATTTATGATGCCATGTCATCTGTTTCGAAAATTTTGTGATCAAAGCAAATAATCGTTGGATTCTAGTAATAAGCGGCAAATAATGCATTTTCTTCTGGGGAACCTTCATGTTGTTTTTGTTGCGAGCATTTTGTTATTTATAAGGAGGCTCGTGGCAAAACTTAGATTTACATCCTTTTTGTATCATCCTTCTAGTACAAAATACATCCATTAACACAACAGTCAATTTTTTGACTAGTTAAACCAAGTCCTGACACTAGTTTCTTTGTGTTGGTTAGTGAGCATTTTAATTTTATTTTGATGTTAAAATTGGTCATTTTCTTTAATGGCTTATTGCTGCCTCATTGACTCACAGGACAAGTAATGCCAATTACTTTTGGCAGAATTCATTGCAAACATTTCCGTGAATGTTGGAATAAAAATAAACATTGGCAGCAACTTCATTTGCCATTGCAGGCATTTGTCTCACCCCTTTCTTTATTTCATTCTTTATTCCTCCATTATTCTTTGTAACCTATGTAACTCCTAGAACATTTATCTTTCTCTAATTACTACCCCATTATATATCTTCCTATTCATTGCTAGGAAGACATCCTCGACTATAAATAGTAGTGGTCTTCATTTGGTTTAAGGTACAAGAAAAAACATCGAGTGAAAGAGTTAGTCAAAAAAGAAAGTTCTTATTAGTTGATGGGAGGTGTTCTTAGTTGTGGAGCTTTGCACGCAACTCTTGCCCAGAGTTTTTGAGCTATACTTTGTGAAGGCTGTTATATCCTTGGGGGACATGTCAAAGAGGACTACTACTGGATCGGTGAAAACATTTGCTATCGTGGGATTGAATCTCCTTAAAGAGTGTGAGATATCCGCTCTTAGCCTCAACAGATGTATTCTTCATTTCATTTTCAGTTGTAATCTTGTATTTTTGTTATCTTGTAAGTTTTTCACTAATAATTTTAAGGAGATTGAACATGGCTACAATTAAAAAAAACTGCGAATGTCAATATGGGAGACCTTAACAAGCCATTTTGGTTCAAATGTAATCATTTCAAGAGATGGAAGGGTAAAATACTTTTCTACTTAAGTCTTCTCAATATTTCTTATGTGTTAACTGAGAAGAATCCTAATTAAGTAGACATCACATTTATGAATGATGATAAAATTATTTCTCACCTAGAGAAATTGGAAAAGTACGATGGAGATTCTTATTGTCGGTATTATATTATTGATTGTCTGTATGATAATTTTTATGGTAGAATTTACTCTAGTGCAAAGAAAATTTGGAAAACATTGCAGAGTAAGTATGATACCAAAGAGATGGGAGCGAAAAAATATGGGACTAGTAGATTTTTTCGTTTCCAAATGGTGGACAATAAATCAGTCGTATACCAACCTCGGGACTTTATCACGGTTGTTGGAGAGCTTAGATCCGAAGAGGTTAAAATTGGAGATAACCTTATTATTGGTGCCATAGTAGGTAAACTTCCACCTTCTTAGAAGGAATTTATGCTACTAGTCAATTATTTCGTTTCCAATGGTGGACAATATATCAGTGGTATACCAACCTCAAGACTTTATCATGATTTGTTGAAGAGCTTAGATCCGAAGAGGTTAAAATTGGAGATAACCTTATTATTGGTGGCATAGTAGGTTAACTTACACCTTCTTAGAAGGAATTTCAAAAAATTATGTGTCACAAATAAAAGGAAAGCTCTCTTAAAACCTTGATAATGAAAAATCCGCATGGAAGAAGAAGCAGGGGATCAAGATACACATTTACAAACAAAAGAGCACAACATCAGAAAAATACTTCTTTGAAGCCTAAGAAGAAAAAATTCAAGAAAAATTAATGGTAGACCTCCCAAGAAAAGTAGTGGTTAAAATAACAAAACACAAAATCACAAAGTTCAAGAAAATGGACAATGTTTAATTTGTGGCAAGAGTGGACATATTACTCGATTTTGTAGATTACGAAAACGTGGTCCTAACCCTAAGACAAACGTTACTTAAGATACTTTTTTGGAGGTAATTACCAACATAAACATGGTTGAGAATGTATATGGATGGTTGACTGATTCTGGTGCAAACTGTCATGTCTGTTATGACAAAGACTGTTTAAAAAATATACTTATTTTGAGAAGTCAAAACCATCATGCTTAGTGATACTCACACTACTCATGTTCTTGGAAAGGGAGATGCCGAATTTTGTTTTACGTCTAGAAGGGTCTTAATTTTAAAAGATGAAATTTACACTCCTTCTATGAGGAAAAAATTGATGTCTAGTATTTTTCTTAATAAAGCAGGCTTTAAAAAAATTATTGAATCTGATCAATATGTAGTAGTGAAAAAGGGTATTTTTGTGGGTAAGGGGTATGCATGTGATAGGATGTTTAAGTTGAATCTTGAGATGAATAAAATATCTACTTCTGTTTATATGTTTTCTTTTATCAACTTTTGGTATGCTCTTTTGTGTCATATCAATGATCGTTATGTTGGAATCATGAGTAGTTAAGGATTAATCTCAATGGTTAAAAAAAAATTAAAAAGTTTGAGGCTTTTAGTAAAGTCAAGATCACTAAAAGACCTCATTTTTCAATTTGAAAGAAAAACTAATTTGTTAGAATAAATTCATACTGCTATTTGTTAACTTGGTGAAATTCTAACTCCTGGAGGTAATAGATATTTTATCACTTTCATTGATGATTTTTCTAAGTTTACATATGTTTACTTGATGAAAATAAAGGTTATGCTTTTGAAAATATCAAAACTTGTCTCCATGAGATTAAAAATTAGTTTGTTAATAAAATAAAAAGAATTAGAAGTGATAGGGGTCGTGAATATGAATCAAATGAGTTTAATTCTTTTGTTAGATCATTGTGAATAATTCATGAAACTACTTTCCCTTACTCTCCTTCATCTAGTGGAGTAACAAAAGGAAAAATAGAATTTTGGTTGAATTAACTAATGTCATGCTTATTGGGTCACATGCACCTTTAAATTTTGGGGTGAAGTTATTGTAACTACTTGTGATGTGTTGAATCGTGTGCCTCATAAAATGTCAAAGTTGACACCTTTTGAATTTTGGAAAGGTTACAAGCTAAGTTTGGAATATCTAAGAGTTTGGGGTTTCCTAGCCTTTGTGAGACTAATAGATCCCAAGATTACAAAGTTGGGTATGAAAGTTACTGCTTGTACTTTTCTTGGTTATGCTTCAAATAGTACAACTTATAGTTAATCTTGAAGCTAATATTGTGACAGAATCAGGTTATGCAATTTTTTGGTGAAATTAAATTTCCTTTGATTCTAAAAATAGTGAGGGTCAAAGGATTGAACAAAAAAAAATTTCACTACCTAGTTCTTCTACTTCTACTATGAAAAATAAAGTAGTTGATGATTTGAGTTAAGAAGAAGTAAAAGAGCTAGAGTAGAAAAAGAATTTGGTCCTGATTTTTTATGTGTTTAATGTTGAGGATGATCCGCTAACTTTGAAAGAAGCATTATCGTCACATGATTCTATTTTTTGGAAAGAGGTTGTAAATGATTAAATGAAATCTCTAATTTCTAATAAGACGTGGAACCTAGTTGATTTACCACCGGATTGTAAAATTATTGGTTGCAAATGGGTCTTAACAAAAAGTTGAACCAAATGGTTTTATTGATAAATATAAGGCTAGACTAGTTGCAAAAGGTTTTAAGCAACTAGAAATCCTAGAATATTTTTGATATTTTTTCTCCAGTGACAAGAATTACATCTATAAGACTTTTAACTGCTATGATTGCAATTTTTTTAGATGCAAATTCATCAAATAGATGTAAAAACTGCTTTTTAAATGCATACCCAAATCAAAAAATTTATATGGATCAACCCGAGTGTTTTGTTGAAGCAGGACAAGAAATAAAAGTATGTAAACTTACTAAATTCCTATATGGCTTGAAACAGATACCAAAGCAATGACATGAAAATTTTGATTCCTGGATGATTGGAAATGGTTTTAAAACAAATAAGTGTGATAAATGCATATATCATAAGTCTTGGAATAATTCACTTGTGGTTAATTGCCTATATGTTGATGATTTATTGATCGTTGCTCTAAGATAAATGTTATTATTGAAGCTAAAAATATTCTTAGAAGCTATTTTGATATAAAAGATCTTAGTAAGACAAATTTTATTTTTGGAATAAAAATAACAAGAACATGTGAGGAATTTTCCTTGACCAGTCACATTATGTTGAGAAAACTTTGAAAAAACTATAACTTTCATAATTGCAAGCATGCTGCTACTCCTTCTGATTCAAATGTTCACGTATATCTTGTTGTAGTAAAAATGATGTAATAAATCAAAAGGAATATGTAGCAAAATCGAAAGTTTGAGATACATGATTGATGTACTAGGTCTGGTATTGCATATATAGTAGGAGTACTAGACAGGTTTACAAGCAAGACAGATAATGAAAATTGACATGCTATAACAAGAGTTATGAGATATTTAATTGGAACAAAAAAATTGTGGTTTGTTCTATAAAAAATATCTCGTTGTACTTGAAGGTATTTGTGATGTAGATTGAAACACTTTATCAGGTGATTCCTTTTCTACCACTGGTTTATGTCCTTACTTTAGGTGGTGGTGCTGTTTGTTGGAGATAAAAAAAAAAGCAAACTATAATTGTTAACTCTACCATGGAGGTTAAACTAATTGCTTTAACTTCAATTAGTGAGGAAGCGAATTGTTTAAGAGATTTATTGTTTTAAATTCCTTATTCTGAAAAAACAATTCCTCCTATTTTAATTCATAATGATAGCACCGCTGCAATGGGTAGAGCTCAAAACCATTATTAAGATGCTAAATCCAGACCTATAAGTAAGAAAAGCAGTAATGTAAGATCATATTTTAAAAATAGTACCATTAATGTTGATTATGTCAAATCTTGCAGAACCTCTTAGTAAGGTATTAACAAGAGAAGATTTGGAGAACATCGAGGGGGATGGTATTAAATCCTATAAATTCTTGAGTCATATATGAGGAAACTCATCGTAGGGACTAGAGACTCTTTAACCAGGTTCAAAGGAAAAAATTAATCATATGATGACTTATTGTGAAACATGCACTATATATTTATTCCTTACCTATGATGTGAGTGCATTGTTTCCTGTACTTTGTGAAAGTTGAATTGATAAAACTCTTAATGAATATTTGTAGCCTGTATGGGTGTAATGTTAATCTTACAGGAGCACTCTGAGAGATTGCACCTATGTGATGTGTGGAAGAAGGTCGCTTCCTCTAGGAATTGTGCTTATTATGAAATGCGCTCATGAAACTGATATGACACAAGATTGTATTGTGCTGGATTTAAAGATCATGTCATCACCTTGATTATTATGTGTGCACAATGATACTTTATTTCCCTCAATCAGTCATAGTTCAAGTCTGAGACCACTACGATTCTGGAGTAAAAATTACAGTTTCACTAAGTGAAGGTTCAGTGCAGAGCACATCTTTATTATATGCATGGTAATCTTCCTTTAGATGATACACTCTCTTAGTTAATATTTAAATGAGTGGGGAATTGTTTGTAAATAAGCATTTTGATAATATTTTTATGTTAGAATTGCTTATATTCTTTAATGTCTTATTGATGCCTCATTGACTCACTAGAGAAGTAATGCCAATTACTTTTGGCAGAATTCATTGAGAACGTTTCAGTAAACGTTGGAGTTCACTGAACGTTAGAGTAAAAACAAATCTTGGCAGCAACTTCATTTTCCATTGAAGACATTAGTCAACCCCTCTATTTATTTCATTCGTTATTCCTTCATTATTCTTTGTAACCTAGTAACTCCTAGGCCACTTATCTTTTTCTATTTACTACCCCACTACATATCTTCCTATTCATTGCTAGGGAGACATCATCAACTACAAATAGTGGTGATCTTCATTTGATTTAAGGTATAAGAAAAAATATAAAGTGAAAGAGTTAGTCAAAAGAGAGAGTTTTTATTAGTGGAAGTGAGGTGTTCTTAGTTGTGGAGGTTTGGACTCAACTCTTGTCCAGAGTTTTTGAGTTATACTTTGTGAAGGTTGTTTTATCCTTGAGGGGACAAGTCAAAAAAAACTATGCCTGGAACGGTGAAAACATTTGTTTTGCGGGTTTGATCTCCTTAAAGATAGTGAGATATCCGCGCCTCAGCCTCAAGAGATTTATTATTCATTATTCAGTTGTAATCTTGTATTTTTGTTATCTTGTAAGTTTTTCGCTAACACTTTGCCTGATAGAATTAAAAGATATTTTATTATTTGGGGAGTTGATTTAATAATTGAGCTGTTGCGTTAAAATAAAATATAAGCCATAATATATTAAGATTTTATACTCATCATTCTAGATGTTAATTTAGAATATTTACATCCACACCATAGTCGTTGCTAAGCTAAATTTAACATGTCATAAAATTTTGTAGAATTCACATCTGAGGTTCTTCTATATTGGGATCTATTTGGTGTCCAAATTCTATACATGCAACGTCATGAATCATCTCTTGATATTTATTTACTTGTTCTAAGTTGTTGGGATTTATGCAATTTTGATGATTGATAAGAAAGATGAAACACGTCAGTCAACATGGTGCAAAGGTACATTGTCACAAGCAGTTTAATTCGAGAAAACTTATAAAATGAATGAATACAAGAGTGAAGAAGTATATGAATGGATAATGTAAATTTTGTGAGAAATCCTACGGAAATAAACATGTGATAAATTCAAGAGAAAGAATCAATGAATTGGATTTGAATAAAGAGTCTAAAGAGGCAAGGAGTTTTAATTGAAGTAGTCTTACTTAAAGTATAACTCTTCAAGTTACAGCTTAATTGAAGTGCTGAAGTTCAACTAAAAAACAAAAGAACCAATGATCTAATTTGAATAAAAAGTCTAAAGAATCTAAGAGTTTGAATTGAAGAAGGAGTCTTACTTGAAGTAGAACTCTAAGTCAAGAGAGTTCAAGTCAACGCGGATTTTGAAGTGAACAATGACTCTATGAAGAATTGTGCTTAAGTATAAGTGAAGTCGTCTAGAATACTTGTGCACTTACAGATCAAAAAGAGTAATATAGAAATTGAGTTCACAAGTGCTACCAATGAACTTAAGGAACACATAGAAGGAGCACATCGAAGAACCTGATACTTTTACAGATTTTATGTGTTAGGAGATTTTCTTTGTGATGGATCATTAATAAATCTTAGTGCACGAAGTTATAAATGGAACTAGAAGTGTTGTCTTCAGATTTTGATAACTTGAAGAGTTGGAACACATACCTTTGGGAGGTTTGTGTTGAAGTTTGGGAATTATAGTTCGTAATTCCTTAGGTTACATAGGCTTGTAATACGTTTTCTATGGAGGCTCGATGATTTAGTAAAATTGAAGTTAAGTCCTATAGGGGTATAGGTCTTGGTTATTACACCTTTTGAGTCGAGTGTTTTTCACATAAAATATTGTGTTTTTACTTACTGTCCTTACTGATTTGCTGAAACATGTTAGGCCACATGTTTCACACTTAGACAAAAATTTAAAATCAATAAATTATTAGGTCGTACATATTATCAATTGGTACGAGAGCAGGTTTTCTTGTTAAATGTTTAACCACTTAAAAAAGATCGGGATAAATTCTGCACCTCCACCCAGTTATGGTGAAGGACAAGATATCAACAAGCCTCCATTATTGACTGAGAAGTATTACTCATGGTGGAAAGAAATGATGGAAACTTTTAATCAGGCGGAAGATTATGAACTTTAGAATAGAGTTATTGATGGACCAGAATATCCAACTAAGAAGGATGCTGAAAATAAAGACGTACAAAATGAAAATTGTGAATAGTAGGAGTTTGACTTCAAGATTCTTGAGTAGTATGTCAAAGATAAGTTTATCCTTATTTGTGCTCTTGGACCAGATGAGTATCGCTAAATATCTAGTTTTATAACATCGAAACAAATTTGGAATACACTCAGGGATGTACACAAAGAAACATGTAGCAAGCAAGGATCCAATGATATTGCTTCAATAATCAAAGAAAATAATAAAGAAGAATATCACAAGACAACTTCAAGGAAATCCAAATCAAAACATGTTGATGATGGAAAGGTAGATGAGATTGCTCTCACGTTTATTAGACATTCAGACATAGAATAAAAAGAAGCAAACTTTGAGGTAAGTATCCTCGACTTGAAAGAAAACTTTCTTCTTTTTTTAAAAAGAAAACTAATTAGCATGATGAGTAGCTTAATAGATGATTTTCAAGAATTAACCTAAGAAAAAGATCATATTTTCAAAGATTTTAGAGAAAAAAAAGTTTGAGTGCGTGGATCTCAAATACTACAATACTAAAATTGAAGAAGAAAATTGTTCTCTAAAGAGATAGGTTAATTAACTTGGGTCATCAAACTTGAATTTGAAATTTTAAATTCTTAAGAAAACTATTATTTAAAGAAGGAAGATAAATGATACTGAGAACAAATTAGATCATGCTCTAAAAGAATGCAAAATTGATTTTTTTTTCTGTGAAAAAAAGATAAGGTTAAAAAACTAAACAAAGAAATTTCCAGGTTAAAAATCAATCTTGAAAATTCCAATAGATGGACGAAATCCTCCAAAAATTTAAGAAATTTAGTGATAGGGTGCACAATGAGAAGACTGGTATAGAATTACATAAAGAAAATATTCTCTGAAGATTTTTGTTGTATTTATGGTAAAATTCGTCATCCAACTACTGAGTGACCAGTTGCTAATGATTTTAGAAAAAAAATACAACATTGGCAAATGGAAAAGATTTATACCTGTTGGCACAAACATGTCCACTAACTTGTTGCTTAGATGGGCGAGAAGAAATATGATTCACCCTTTTGATAATAAGAAAGGATCCAAGCTTGTCTAGGTACCTAAGTGTAACACATCGTAACTCGTAATAACCGATAATAAGATAAGAAACTAAAGTATATCATTTTTGGAAAGAGTAGGAAAAATTTGGAAAATTTTCAAAGTTAAGAAAGTAAGTTTTTAGTCATTTTCAAACGGTCATAATTTCTAGCTCAGGATGTGTTAGAGTCAGTTATTTATATGGTTAGAATCCCTTGGAAATATCTTTCCAACCCTGTTAAGTTTGCACATTTTCGTTATCGTATGATGGAGATATGTGTATCGGAAGTTGGGACTATTGGAATGAGGAAGGTCTCAGTCCAGATTTTAGTAATGGTAAAGTAGTCTTTTTACCCAACTATTTCCTAATTAGTTTTAAAGCTTTATTAGGGGAAAACTACGTCTTAAGTCAGTTTTAGAAAATTTATTCACGCTTAGGGCTTGAGATAAAAGAGAAGAGAAGAAGGAGAAGGGAGAAAGATCAAGAATTCATCAAGAACGCCAAGATCTCTGAGTGGAATTCGTTGGGGGTGATCCCTATTGTAATACTACGAAATTCTAAATCCTAATCTAGAGCCTACCATGAGACTCTAATAGTTTCAACATTTCTTTAGAGTCAATTATAATGGATATAAGTCATTTAGGAAGTTTTAGAATCAAAACATCAAGGAACGTCCATGACGTCTCGAAACTAGTCCAAGAGGTGCTAGTGTGCCT
Source organism: Solanum pennellii (assembly GCF_001406875.1). Taxonomy (NCBI): domain Eukaryota; kingdom Viridiplantae; phylum Streptophyta; class Magnoliopsida; order Solanales; family Solanaceae; genus Solanum; species Solanum pennellii. The sequence goes on along the minus strand of NC_028647.1, from coordinate 32,441,875 downwards.
TAGTCTATTTAACAAGGTTTTAGGAGTCGAAAAATAATGAAAAGTAGTGATAAGGTGTCTAATACATATTAGAGTTCGTTTATAGTCGAAATGTGCAAGTACGACTCCCCAAGGACCAACCAAAGGGTCCTTGAGAACGACCCTTGCAATTTGGCAAAAAGATGTCAATTGGACAGTGTGCACCTACGACCACAATTGACAAGGCGTGGTTGGATAGACAAGGCATCGATTCCTTCGTATACCAAAACTTATCCATTTTGGATAAAGGTCCATTTGTACCTGTCTTTGACACCAACAACGGATGTGAAGGACCGGGGGGGCAAGGGCGTCGACTGACCTACGGTCCGTCAGTCGGGGTCTCGTAGATCAGGCCACTGTTTTGTTGTTCCATCTTAAATAATTCAATTAGTTAATAAAGTGGTTATTTAATTAGTTAGGGGTTAAGGTAGGTTCAATTAAGTTTGTTAATGACTTCTATGAAGACGCCAAACCTAATTAAACTAAACCTAACTCTCATTATTCCCAAAACCCAATTGCTCTTCCTTCTCTCTTCTTCACCTCTCCCAAATAGAAGAAATCCATTGAAGTCTAGGTCAATATCTAAGGGCTTCAAGGAGGGGGATTTTATCCATCAATCTTCATCAATGAACAAGTTATGGGATTCCTTTCACCTTTGGGATTCTTCCCCCAAAGGGTTCCTCCAAATTGATTTCAAAAAGAAGAGTTTTCAAGTGGGTTTTCTTCTATTACGAATTTGACTTTATATATTGATTTGTTTATAATTCCGTTAGATAATTGTGAGTAGATTGTAATGAATTGTAAGTCAATTATGCTAGTTCTTGATTAATTATCATAGCTTGTGAAGTAGATCATTAATTTGACCTAAGTCCCTAACCCTAGGCTATGAACTAGTGATGAATTGTTGTGTCGTGATTCAATTTACTTTATTATTGTGTTAACTACTGTTGTATGATGATACTACACCCATTTTTTTGTTGAATTGGATGGTTGATGGTAAAACTTTGATGATGGCTTGTGAAGAAGATTGGGTTAAGTCTTGTGATCTCAATTCTTTACTTTAATTATGATTACTTGTGTTTAGTGATGAAGTTGTATTGAAGTATACCTTATTTTAAGATTGATAGGGTTTGTATTATTTAAAATTGTAATGTCTTAAATTATGGTTTTTGAGGTGTTGGCTAAGATGTGAATGTTATGTAACATTCCGGAAAATCATATGTCTAATGAAGAGACAGTATGACCATCGGATAGCCTATTAGGGTACGTAGGCACCCCAATGTCCAATATTGATAAGTATTGGGCATAGAATAGAAAAATTGGCTAAGGGATATTAGCCAATTTTCTATATACAAATAAGAATTATACTTTTTGGGTTGTCACACCCCAATTTCAAGATTGATGTTCAATAAGTGTATCTGCAATGAAGACCCTAAGCTAAAAGAAAATACATTATGAATAGTTTCACACAAAGTACTAGGCATCCAAGTGTCAAGCCTAGTACCATTCCACATGACCATTTAAAATAATCATGTAAATTAAGCAGTGCCCAAGGACATAGTGAGGGTCTTTGGGATAATAAGTAAACATTCCCAAAGGAACCATAAATTAATAGTTAGTTAGGAAAGTACAACCAACCCATGTGCAAGCACATGTGCAAGACATGTGAAGAAGCACCAAAGGAGGGGACCACCCTAACCGAATTCGGTTAGGGTAGTTAAGGGGACAAAAACGTGCATAAGCGACCACTCCATGTGGGGCTTAACTTCCTAACCAATTTTAGACCCTAACCTACTTCCATAAATAATTAACTAACCTAGTAATAACCGAATTGGAACCATTAGTGCACCCGACAACCTAGGACCAAAACCAGATTGACACTAACCTAGTACTAGTTAAAGAGACAACCTAGTACCTAACCTAGTATGTTCCAAAAGGTTAGTTATGGTCCTAACAAGTCAGGAGTACTTTAGTAATTCCCCTAGGTTACCTAATTAATTAATTTAGCAAATTAATTAATTAATTTAAAAGCTCTAAAACCGATAATAAAAAGGAAATTTTCAGATTTCGGTTAAGACAAGAAAGGGACATCCTAGTATCTAATCTAGGATGGTCCAAATAGTTTGTTAAGATCCTAACGAATTAAGGGTACTTATGTAATTACCCTAGGCTACTTAATTAATTAATTTATCGACTTAATTAATTAATTTAAAGGGGCAAAACCGAAATCACAAAATAATTTCCAGATTTTGGTTAAAACAAGAAAAAGACAACCTAGTACCTAATCTAGGATGATTCAAAGGATTAGTTATGGTTATAACGACTTAAGGGTACTTTAGTAATTAGAATAGTTCACTTAATTAATTAAATTAGCCATTTAATTAATTAAATTAGCCATTTAATTAATTAAATTAAAGGGTTCAAATAGAAATTCTTACACTAACCTAGTACAACTCAAGAAACATCCTAGTACTTAACCTAGGATGGTCCAAAAGGGTTGATTTTGGTTCCAATGACTTGAGGGTACTTTAGTACTTACCCTAGGTGCCTATGTTAATTAAATTAAGTATTTAATTGACTAATATAAAGTCAAAATGTTGAACAAAACCATAGTCAACACCAATTTCCAGATTTGACTAAGCGTTATGTTCTCCTATGTTTAGTCAACTTAGGAGGGTTTTTTAGTAATTAGTTAATAAATTTATTTAATTAACTTAATAAACACTAAGTTGAATAATTCAAGTTCAGTTCCTAAACCTATCAACCACATTCAAACTCAAACAAATACACGACTAAAACCAGAAAAAAAGCGTGATAAAAATAGTGAACAAAACGCAAGAAAAAAAAAACCAAAAATTTCTTAGATGATTTTCAAGGTTTCTTCAAGGTTCGTTCAAGGTGGTCTTACTATATTAAGTTCTACTTAAGGTATGGGTTTTCTCTCATGGAATTCTTTCTCCAAGAGGCTTTTCAAACGTTTCAAGCTCATGAATTTCAAAACTAGGGTTGTTTTCCAATGATATTGTTGAACGTCCATCTCCCTAGTTATCCTTGTTTTCGATTCTCTAAGTATATAGATGTAATCATGAACATATTGTTGGTATGTGGTTCTAACTGATTTTATAATTTCCTTATTTATTAATGATTAATGAGGTCTATATATTGGTTTCGGATGATTGAGTGATTAGTTACACAGATTAAGGAATGACATAATGCTTAGTTTTGTGTTCGAGAAAGATGAAGTTGTTATGAGTTATTTATGAAGTTGAATCTACTGTTATTGACTGTTCATTGAATGATGATTATAAGTTAATTGAATTTAAAAAGTTTGGCTTACAACAAATGAAGTTTAAATGGCCACCATATGTGAAAGTTTGGTTTATGCCAACAAATTGGCTAGCAAAACTATGTCCAAACATTATCTTCCAAAATGTGTGAAGTTATACTAACAAAGTGATACCAATCTCTAAATCAATGAACTCATAACATAGGGTATGTCAATTAATGGGACAAGTCCCAACATACCCTTACCACACGAACTTGTGAACGTAATAGCATTGAATAAGTAGTTATAACTTTCATAGAGAATCAAAGCTAGTTCAGGAATCTATAATGCCAAAATAACTTCATAGCTTGGCCAAACCAAGCATTAAATTGTTCTTGAAAGTTAATCAAAGATTAAAAGTTAAAGTGTAGTGAAAGTTTGGCTTATTCCAATAAATTAGTCTAAAACATTATTTTCAAAATATGTAATAGAATTGGCTAATGATTCCATGAAATTATACATAAATGAATTGCCTGCCTTATGCCAATAATATGGCTAACAGTACATCATCAAAGAGTGATGAATGAAATTGGCTATAATGTTATCTTTAAATAATTAAAAGATTAGATAATTGCTAAGGTATACCAAATTAAACATGAATGAGTGTAACTTTGGCTTGTGCCAATAAATTGGCTACGAAGTCAGTTTTCAAATTTTCGAGGCCAATACTAATTTTGTGCCAATCATATATAGCCAAAGTATTGAAATGACAATATAAGCACATCTAAGGTAATTCAATGAAGCCATATCCAAAGGCATGCCAATCATTGGGACAAGTACCAACATGCCCTAACAAAATGAAATATGAACATATGTAATTCATTGACTGAAGTTCTCATCGTCCATAAACGATTATATGAAGCTATCAAATGAAAGTAAGCAAGTAACGGGAGTAATGACATAACTAAAGATTTCTAAGTTATGAAAGTGACCAGAAGGAGGTGTTAAAAGAAGTGAGACAAGCCTCACTTACACCTAAGCTACTATGTTAAAAATACTCACGAATGAACGTGTTAGAATGTGTGAGACAAGTCTCAGTAACACCACAGATGTTATATAAGGACAATTCACATTTCATCAATGTAAATAAAAGGAATAGTGTAAGTAAATGTTACCAAAACATACTCACCTATGAGAGTGTAAAGCTAATAAAGAGACCAGTCTTTATGTACACTCTAATGAAAGTATTGACACTGATGTATACTTAATACTAATGATGAGATGAGAAATCATCTATTGAGCTATGATACCCTCATACTAGAAGCCAGCTTCCAAGACGTATGAGTTTAATGAAATGAAACTTTATACTGAGCAACTATAGGCAAGCTATGAGCGGTGATGCCTTCTTTCGGGAAGGGCAGAGATTCACGTAACTCTCATGAGATGAGACTGTCCGGCATATCAGGCTTGGGTCTCCTTATATGTCCTAGTCTTCAAACCTATACTGCCAATATAGGGATCTGGCGAGGTTCAAATCCCATGTACACTAGCATGTTTTGGTCACCTTGGCCGGTGATTCCACCTCTTTTCAGTGTGGGGTAGACACTGGATTTCATGATACTCACATGATCTATGTCGTTTAAGGTTGGAGTTCATCAATGTATGAAAGATAATGTAATGAACGATACCGAAGGTGTTTGTGCAAGACAATCAGGAGGTGAAATCAGATTCAAGTAATGCATTAGGTCATTCTTGGTCATTGCACTTCATGATCCCGATGAGAGTCTTAAACTTCATCCTAGGTATAGCTGGTGTTTACATAAGCCTACGAATGAATGAAATTAATAATGTGAAGTAGGAATGAACGAATGAAGCAGACTTTGTGTTTGCTAAAGAAGGCCCTCGGGTTAAGGTCCCTTATATTGGTCCCTCACTTGAGATGTCTTATGCTACATTAATGATTCCAAAGTCTCATGTATATGAAATGTATAATATATAAAACATGGAAGTAATGAAATCAATGGCATGATCAATAGAGAATTGCTTATGAAAGGTAATGAATATATAGTGTAAAGAATGACTCACTATAAGGTAGGGAAATCATTCCTTAGTCTTGGATTACTTACATTGATTCATTGTGGGTATGGGACTACAATGAATCATTGCACTTGTAAGTAAAACATAAGACCAATTATTGAACTACACAACAACAAGAAGAAAAAGACTTAAAAATAATCTAAGTGTACAACGAGGAGCTCTCGTCCTAAGAGGATCAAAATCTCAAATCTTCGCCCAAGTTGTTCTAAAATTATGTGGATGATACTAATGTTTTGTAATCATATATAACATGAGTTGTGTTCTTTGAATACATTAAAATACATCATATTCGTACCACAATTCACATCTAACGATTTAGGAAAGTCTAGTCACTAGGCTTTCCAGAAATAGCATGTTGTTTAGTAAGAGCTTTCTTTGATAATGCATAGACTTATGTGTATGTGTGCATACACCCATACTTAGTACAAGTGGTGGACTAACCCCTTATATTTATTATTTTTATAGGTGTAGGTCAGAGGAAAGGTTGACGACACTTGCAGCGGTTTGGACTTCAGCATTTCTCCAAACCATTTGGTAGGTCCTCATAATTTTGAGGATGCTACAAATTTAGTCTATACTTAGTTTTAGACATATCTCGTGGATGTTGTCCCTAGCGTTTCTTTCGCACCATCATTTCAAAACTTTGTAATAAGTCCATGTTTGGCAAACTATTTATGATATATTCATCTTCAGTTTTGAATTGATTCTTTATGTTAGATGGTTGTTCTCTTATGTTGAGCTTAGTATATGATGTATCTAGTTAATTATTATATGAAGTCTATGTATACTTCACACATATAATTTTTAAATTTTCCACAAATTTAACTAGATGAATGTGATGAATGCAAGATGAGGCTTGTCTGCCACCTCTGAGAGGTCAACGACGCCGGTTGCAATCTGGATTCCAGAATTCTTATTGAACTATGATGATGATTATATAAGGGATAGACCCTATGACCTACATTAAGCTACGATGATTAATAAAGGACTAAAGACATTTCAAAAAGGTACTCTAGCTTAGCACCGAATGAACTACAGTGAGGAGTGAACCTTCCATAGGATCACTAATGTACTCATGAGATTGGAGACTATAATGCATGTAGCATAAAGAGGGTTTCAACTATATCTCTTAGTTCTTGAACTATGTTTCCCCCACCGGAATACTAGCTAGTGGATCCACCTAGATGTTATGTTCATATTTTGGTACTACCTTGGAAATAGTACGCCTTTCTTCAGTGTAGGGTTCCATGACACCAGATTCCACATTAGCTCATTTGGTCTATGTCGGTTAAGGCAATATTTTCCCAAAAGGTAAAATGAAGTAAAGGAATGAACTCTAACTAGGATGACATAAGGGGTTTAGCTTAGTCTAGGTAAAGGTATGGGACTCTACTTATACATTGCATTGGTTAGCCTTGAAGGAAGTCTTAGAAGGGTATTCTTATACATGTATATGCTAATAAACGTAAATGATATGTATATGATGATCTTACATGTTGATAATACCATATGATGTTAGTTTCACTAATGAACATGTGTTTGGTCTCTATTGCTAAATTATGATACTATGTACTCTTAATGACATGCTATGTGAAGTTGGACTTTGTTTATGGTTCTTGTTTAATTTACTTGATTGTGTAAGGTTATGGGGCTTTGTTTAGTCATTGAATTAGTGGACTTAATGAGGGTTCATGAGTAATGGTCTTACTTAGGTTATGATATTATGAACTCTTGTACATTCTTGTTGATATTATAACTTGATGATAGAGTTGTCTTGATTATGTGCTCAATTATGTTAATATGCATGTTGTCTTGACAAGACTTAGTATTTTTGGTCTTGTGATTTACATGATCTTGAATTAATGAATATCTCTTATCGATTGGTATAGGTTCTTGAATGTGCATAAGGCTTTTTAAAGTAAATTTACTTCAATGAAATGTCCCACTTTAACATGATTTTATGTTGTGTGTGTATATGGTCTCATACTTAGCACAAGTGATGTGCTAACCCCATTTTCTTCCTTTTTCCCCAACATTTTAGATTCCGGTCGTTAAAGGCTTGTGACGACTTTTGAAGAAAGACTTGGATTCTCATTCTCCTAGTTGGGTAGGTCCTCACTACTTCGAGGACAATGCCACTTTCTAGCATTGGATGTTGATTAGTCTTAAAGACAATATGTTCATTTCCTTTCATTTGAGGCTACAGATTGTATAGCCTATATGTGGCTTTTATTATATTTATGTATATGCTAGGCCCAATTGTTAAACTCTTGTTTAGATGGTTATGAGTTGAGACATCCAGTTTTAAGACTATGTTATATCTTATATATATATA
>NC_028647.1:32430668-32433845 GCF_001406875.1 Solanum pennellii | reverse complement strand
TGTGTGTGTGTGTGTGTGTGTGTGTGTGTGTGTGTGTGTGTGTGTGTGTGTGTGTGTGTGTGTATGTATATGTATGTGTGCGCACGCGCAATAAATGTAGAAGACTATGTAATCTTCTTATACGAAGGGACTATGTATACTCGATATGAATATATATTATGTGTATGCAAGAGGTCTATCTAAACCTCATGATAGAAAGAAGAAAAGTTTTAAATTTTCCGCATTTTTAACCTATGAATGTAATGATGTAAGCTAAGAGACTAGTCTTAGTTCTCGATGAAGACGATGACACTGGTTACGTCTAGGGGGTGCTCTCCTGATGTGACAATATAAGGGATAGACCCTATGACCTAAACTACTATGATGTTTAAGAAAGACTTAAAGGCATTTCAAAGGGGACTCTAGCTTAGCACCGAGTGAACTAGAGTGAGGAGTGTCCCTTCCCACATAGGGAAGGTAGGATCACTAATGTACTCATGAGATTGGAGACTGTAATGCCTGTAGCATAAAGAGGGTCCCAAGAACATCTCCTAGTTCTTGAACTATGTTGCCCGCATAGGAATACTAGCTATTGGATCAACATAGATGCTATGTTCATGTTTTGGTACTATCTTGGCAAGTAGCCCGCCGTATTTCATTGTAAGGTTCCATGGACACTGGATCCACATTAACCCATGTGGTCTATGTCGGTTAAGGAAAGATGTTCCCAAAAGGTATAATGAAGTAATGAAATGAACTCTAACTAGGATGACCTAAGGGGTTTGACTTAGTCTAGGTAGGGGTAGGGGATTCTACCTATACATTGCACTAGTTAGGCCTGAGGGAAGTCTTATAAGGATGTTTCTATATGCTTATATGTTCTTATATGCTTATAAATGTAAATGATATGTATATGTTTATCTTACATGGTGATGACACTACGTGATGTTGGTTTCACCTATGAACATGTGGTTGGTCTCTATTGCTAAAGTATGATGATGTTTATCCTTAATGGCATAGTATGTGATGTTGGGCATTGCTTATGGTTCTTATTGGTTTTACTTGGTTGGGTGAGGTTATGGATCCTTACTTTAGTCATTGCACTAGTGGACTTAATGAGGGTTCATGAGTAAGGTCTTACTTTGGTTATGATGTTATGAACTCTTATACATGCTTGTTGATATTATAACTTGATGATAGAGTTGTCTTGATTATGTGCTCAATTATGTTGATATGCATGTTGACATGAATAGATTTGATATTGTTGGTCTTGACTTAATGAAGATGAAGATGTGTTATTGACTAAATGTTCATGTTTTAATGAAATGTCCCTTTTTAGCATGGTTTATATGTTGTATGTGCATATGATTCCATACTTAGTACAAGTGATGTGCTGACCCCATTCTCCCTGTTCCCTAACATTTTATTGTATTAATATATGGGCTATGCCCAATTGTTATACTCTTGTTTAGATGGTTATGATATGAGACATCCATTTTAAGACTATACCGTAACTTATATATATATATGTGTGTGTGTGTGTGTGTGTGTGTGTGTGTGTGTGTGTGTTCCATAAAGTAGAATACTATGTAATCTTCTTATACGAAGGGTTTATGTATACTCGATATGAATACATATTATATGTATGCGAGTGGTCTAACTAAACCTCATGAAGTAGTGTAGATGAAATTTCTAAAATTTTCTGTATTTTTAACCTATAAATGCTAAGAGGCTAGTCTTAGTCCTCTTTGAGGACGACGATGCCGGTTACGTCTAGGGGATACTTCCCGGATGTGACACCTATTAAGGTATTTGAGATCTTTTTGTGTTTGTTTAGTTCACCTACACACCAATTTGTTTAATTTAGCGAATTTGAGTAGATTGAATGATGAACATTGAAGTTCTTGAAGAACAATGGTTAAATTCTTGTTGGTTGAGTATGCTTTTAGTTGATTTGATTCATGTTCCGGGTTGTTTTTCAAGTCTAATCTAATTTATATTAAGTTTATTAGTGATCCTAAGTGATTGGGGTGAGATCCATGGATGTTTAAAAGGTTTGGAGATGAAAAACGGAGAAGAAAAGTCGAAATTCCCGTCTAACAGGCCTTGAGGCGCCGCACCAGCTAAAGCCCCTCAAGAAAGGCTCTGTCGGAAAAGCCTTGGTGCGCCACCCCAGCCAGAGCCTCTCAGTACATCCTCCGTCCATCAGGCTCTGGCGCTCCACGCTTTTGAGAGTGCTAAGGACGCTTTGAGACCCCGTTCTTTCCCCATCTTTTCGTACTAGTTCCTAAGTGATGTACCAATGTTTCTTAGTTGATTCTAACACTCTAGGTACATCTAAACATCATGAAATCATACATAAGCATGAGATCATGAACCTTGAATCCATTATTCCATTCAAGGAAAGTTAAGATCAATGTTAAAGAAGTTAAGAGTCAAGTCTAAAAGCTAAGAAGCAAGTCAAAGTAAGTTCTTAAAAGTTTTCAAGAGTATAAACAAACATTTTAACTTTATTTAAGACTCAAGATTCAAGTTGAACAAAGAGTAAGGAACTAAGTTCATTTCTCAAAAGTTATAAACGAACTAAGTATTCCCTAAGAGTTACAAATGTTTTCACATTTTGAGCAAAAAAGGAGGCTATACTTTCAAGAGATACTTTGGCTAGTTTTTAGTAATGAAGAAACTATGATTTCCAAAAGAGCTTTTCAAAATCTATGTTTGAGCAAATTACCTCAAACCAGAGAAGAAGTTTCTTTTAAAAACATATGAGCTATGTATTTTGGGAGTAGTATTGAGAATCGATATTGGGACGCGAGTTCATAATAACTCAATCCCCCATAAACCATGTAGCTAACATGGACAGAGAAAGGTCCATACTTTTTAGATGATTCCTTAGTGATTTTTAGCATAAACTAGTGGATCCACTTAGTAGTTCAGGTTCTAACTGACAGCAATCTATAGGACGATCCTCTTGCAATATGAGGTAAGATGTTGTACCGTAGCTTAGGCTCATACTGATGGTTGTGGTTAGATAATCTCCCACAAAGACTAAATTACTTTCATATACAAGTAAAGTTGTGTTTGTTATTGCATTTCATTAGCGAACTAAGTTGTTTACACCATTATATATATATATATATATATATATATATACATATATATATATATATATATATATATATGTATATACATACATAT
>NC_028647.1:32411090-32430476 GCF_001406875.1 Solanum pennellii | reverse complement strand
GTATTATATATATATATATATATATATATGTATATATATATATATATATTGCATGTGTCTCTACTGCTTTATATTGAGTTAAGTATTTCATGAGTTGAGCAGAGCCAACGTGAGTTCTTATTAATCCTTTCAAGTTTTAAGTTGTTCTTTAGTATTCCAAGTTGCATACTCATACATTCAATGTAATGATGCCAGTTGGCCTGCATCGCCTTATGATGCAGACGCAGGTAATCAGGATCAGAATCTAGCGCCTTGTTGATCTAGTTTGAGCATCAAAGATTCCATGGTGAGCCTGCATTCATCTGGAGGACTCTTTTATCACATTCAGTTATTTCATTAGAGAATGTTGTGGGTTTTGTCCCAACATTGATCTTAGTATTTTTAGAGGCTTTATAGACAGATAGTGTTAGTTCTGGGTCTTTTTATTTCATTTGTAAGCAATGAGACTTAAGTGCCATATTGGCCACACTATTGCATTTTCAGTATTGCTATTGAGAATGTTCCTTACTTTTATAATTGAGTTAAGTTAAGTCTTCTACTGAGTTAAGTAAGTTAGGCCAAGGGTTCGCTCAAGACCAGCAATGGTCATTTGGGTGTAGGCCACATCCAGGGTGTAGGCTAGGGTCGTCACACTAAGACTAACCCTCAAGCTATTTTGTAGGTGAATCTGAAAGGAAGCAAGTGATTTAATTCATAGATATTGCATGCTTAAACGATATGAATGATGACAAACAAAAATTCATTTCGCTCACTTCACAAAAAGGGGGAATGTGTCATTAAAAAAAAGAGGATGTAAGGAATGTGTAAAGGGGAAGTAAGTTTCAAAAAAAAGTGAAGCTATGCATGTGTAAGGGGGAAGCAAAATATATGAGGATTAAAGTGAAATTGATGAGCGTGCATTGGAATATGTTGTACCACATGTTTCATGTGTTGAGCATACTAGGAGTTTATTGATAGGGGGACAATGAATCTTGAAACTAATTTATCCATAAAATTATGTGGTTGTTGGGTCATGTTGTTCTTTGTCAAACAATAATTGATGGATTCTGACGCTAAGTAGGGAGTATTATGAAAAGAATAAGTTAGACTTGGATGATTAAGATTGCATGAACTCCCCTCAATGATTGGCTAGAATAATTGTTCACTTTAATGTTATAAGCTAAAATGTTATTCAATTCAGTCTTACACATTTAGTTGTGTGTCCCGATTTCATAACCTTGACTTGTTTTAACCTAATTTTGTATTAGATTGTGTAGAGAAACGGTGAAAACAAGCAATGATGATCACAAAATTCTTCTTATCAGGTATGTTATATATTGATGGGAGTTAATATTGTATAAAGTGAAACAGTTGAGCGCTCATGTTTCATCTATTAATTGTTCTAATACATAATAAAATAATCGGCAAAACTCAAGAGTCTTATTCTTCCAAATAGTTCTCTCTCACTCAGCCCTCTTTTTATTTTTCAAGTTTAAATCAAATATTCACCAAAGTACATCTTTTGATATTTTTTATGATCTCCTTTCCAAATTTCTCATAACTTAGTACATATATAATTCTCTTTTGAGGAGGGAATTCTAGTTCCTCATTTTTAGTTCATGAGGAAGAACCAACTCCAGAAACACATTTTTTTCTATTCCACCTTGAACTCCCATTAGAAATCATAAGTGTCAAGTAGATGTCATTATTAAACTATGCCTCAATAGTTTTTTCGTTATTCAGTATGACTTCAATCTTTATAGAACATTATCTGGCAGTTTAATTGAGTATTATCTACTTCTTTAATGAATCATTTTTTGCTCTCTATAATACATTATTATGTTGCATGAGGTTGTTATCTAATTGTCTTGGTGATATCCAGTGGTCATGAATAGTTTAACTGATCAATCTAGCTCGTATATTATATGATTGCCATAGTTTTACAATGATACAAAAGAAGAAGATAACAGTTATGCAGTGTTTGTAACCCATTGACTTATTTATTTCATCTTAGTATATCATGCTTCAATGTCTACAAATAAAATTGTTTGAATGCACAAATAAAAGAAGTTTGTCATCATTAAAAAGGGGGAATTTATTGGGATTTATGCAGATTTGATGATTGACAAGAAAGATGCAACATGTCAGTCAACATGGTCCAAAGGTGCACTGTCACGGGCAGTTGAATTCGAGATAACTTTTAAAACGAATAGAGACAAGAGTGAAAAAATAAAATAATGGATAATGTCAATTTCGTGAGAAACCTAAGGAAACTGATGAATTAAAGAGAAAGATCATGATTTTGATTTGAAGGAGTCTAAAGAGAAAATAAGTTTTAATTGAGGAAGGAGTCTTACTTAAAATAGAACTCTTCAAGATAATGCTAATTTGAACTGTTGGAGTTCAACTACAATACAAAAGTATCAATGAATGTAATTTGAAGATGAAGTCTAAAGAATCTAGGTGTTTGAATTGAAGAAGGAGTCTTACATGAAGTAGAACGTTATCATTCTGTAGTCATCCAATAGTTATAGCATTAGTTATTCCTTTTTAGCAGTAAACAATAGTTATTTCCTTTTAGTAGTAGTTATTTTCACGTAATAGTATAGTTCTTCATTCCACATATGTTAGGAGTTATGTTAGGAGGTCATGACCTAGTTTCTAGGGGTAGTTATCTTTTATGTGTTGTATTTAAATTGTCTGTTTCTCCCAAGAAATGTAAGCAGAAAATTAATTTCAGTTTTTGAGTACTTTAACTCAAGAGATTGCAGGTTATCTTTTAATGAACCAACACCATAAGTGGTAAGAAGAAAACTTCAGATTTCATATTGCAGAGTCCCATAACGAGATCCATAACCAGGGACCTTAACAAATTGGTATTAGAGACGGGTGTTATGGGAGATCAAATTCAACATCAACTGGCACAATTGGTGAACTTATTTCAAGAAGAACGTGCAGCCAATATAGCGAGACAGGAAGCAATAAATGCTCGCTAAGATGCACTCACAAAGGATCTAGCAAATTCGAAGGTTGATTATGACTCAACTGATCTTACTAGTCAGAATCGGGGCTGCAAGAGTAAAAGTGGAGTGGCATAAGGGTCAAAATCATATGCAGGAGGAGGTTCCTTCATTCCTAGGTATACGAAGTTGGATTTTTCACGGTTTACAGGACAGGGGGACCCTTTAGGATGGCTGAACAGATCATTTTTTCGAAACCAACAGACTCCAAATGAAGAAAAAGTTAGTCTTGCTTCTTTTCATTTAGAGGAAAATGCACAACTTTGGTTTCTTCAACTAGAGATAGATTTGACTGAACCGTCTTGGAATGAGTTCAAACATTACTGTATTCTTCATTTTGGGCCACCAATAAGAAGTCTGAAGTTAGGAGAATTGGCTAAGTTGCACCAGATTAGGTCCGTGGCAGATTACTAAGAAAAGTTTGAGCAGTTAGTTTCGTGGGCTGGTACACTCACCCAGTTGCAAAAAATTGAACTTTATATCAGTGGTCTTACTTATTATATAGCAATTGAGGTTGAGTTGCATAATCCTCCAGATTTGGCTATAGAGATGAGTTATAGCAATTGAGGTTGAGTTGCATAATCATCCAGATTTGGCTATAGAGATGAGTTTATCTCGACTTTATGAATGCAAGGAACAATCCATTTCGTCGCAATCGTTATATGCTTGCAAATCCAAGACAACAGATTTCTCACCTCAACATCATGTCAGATTTGTGAAGAAACTGACCAATCTGAAATGGAGGAAAGGCGTCTTATGGGACTTTGTTTCAATTGTGATGAACCATTCATCCGAGGTCATCAATGCAAGAAATTATTCTGGATTGACTTTATAGTTTATGAGGAAGAGTTTGTTGGAAAGGAGGGAAATACTAATTTCTGCACTTAACGCTTGTGGACAAGCACGATTTGAAGGAGGAGAGTAATGTCATCATTCTTAATTAGTCGTCCAATAGTTACAGCATTAGTTATTTCTTTTTAGCAGTAAACAATAGTTATTTCCTTTTAGTAGTAGTTATTTTCCTGTTATAGTACAATATTTTGTTCCAGTTATGTTAGGAGGTTATGCCCTAGTTTTCAGGGGGTAGTTATCTTTTATGTGTTATATGTAAATTATCTGTTTGTCCTAGGAAATGTAAGTAAAAAATTAATTTCAGTTTTTGAGTACTTTAACTCAAGATATTGCAGGTTCTCTCTTAACGAACTAGCACTATAGGTCGTAAGAAAAAACCTTCAGATTTCATATTGCAGCGTCCCATAAAGAGATCGATAACCGGAGACCTTAACATATAACTTTAAGTCAAGAGAGTTCAAATCAATGAGAAGTTTAAAGTGAACAATAACTCTATGAAGAATTGTGCTTAAATAGAAGTGAAGTCGTCTAGAATACTTGTGCACTTACAGAGCAAAAGGGCAATACATAAATTGACTTGACAAGTGTTAACAACGAACACATAGAAGGAACACATTAAAGAACCTGATACTTTTATGGATTTTATGTGTTAGGAGTTTTCCTTTGTGATTGAGTATTGATGTAATCTTAGTTCACTGAGTTATAAATTGAACTAGAAGTGTTGTCTTCGGGTTTGGATAGCTTGAAGAGTTGGGAACACATATCTTGAGAGGTTTGTGTTGAAGTTTGCGAATCATAGTTCGTAACTTCTTAAGTTACATATGTTTGTAATCTATTTTTTGCGGAGGCTTAGTGATTTAGTGAAGTTGAAGTTAAATCTAGTAGGGGTACAGGTCGTGGTTTTTTACATCTTTCGAGTCGGGTGTTTCCACGTAAAAATATTGTATTTTTACTTACTGTCCTTACTTATTTGTTGTAACATGTTAGGTAGCCTATTTCACATTAGAAGAAAAGTTAAAATCCGTGAATTACTAGATCATGCAGATTAACATTAATATAAGTTATTCTCGGAAAAAGTTATTATGATTTTGTCAGGAATGTCAAATTTATATCCTTGACGATTAGTGCTCGAAGCACTTGAATTGTTGTAACCATTCAACAATAAAAATGTGAATTACATGGAGATTTCTTGAGGATTAGTATGAAAATGTATAGAAAACTTATTTTTCTGCAAATTCCTACAAATACCATGCAATTCACACTTTTCTTGTAGTAATCGGAGCTGCTTCCTCTCCATTTGATGTTCAATACCAATAATTTTGTGTGAAACCTTTTCAAAAATATGTTCATTAATTTTATTTGTTTTAAGGTACTTCATATTCTTACAAACCTCTCAAGAACACCTTATGACTCCCTCAGACAAATACTTTTGTTGGTGTCAAATAAATTCAATAAATTCCTCTATTTCATATATAAATTCAGTTGTATATCCTTCCTTACCACGAAGAAGTCTATTTTGCATCCACTTTCTATGCTCGATAATTTTCATTAACGATCTATACATGAAAATAGACATTAAACTAGAAATAGTAACATTCCGAAATTAAAAGTATATATCTGATTTAGACATTTGTATAAGTATAACTAAGAATATGATTCATAATTCGTTTCTTATCATTATAACAAAAAATAACAATAATTACTTTAGATGATTATTTAACCTATTGGTTGTAATATGGTATCTTTTATATTATATTTGGTAAAAGTATACAACTTATTTATCGCTCAAATACTTATCTACTAATTCAAAAAAAAACTAATCTTAAGAACAAAAATAAACTTGCTTTTGCTTGTTGATGCCTTGAAAATCTTCATCACCACCTTTCAACATGCAATTCCGGTCCATAAAGAAATTGTACTTCATCACTTTTCGAAAGATGATTTAGTTTGCAGCGAAACTTGTCTGTATGACCAATCAAACAACAAAAGAAACAAAATGTTCCTAGTCTTTTGTACTTGAATGATATTTGCACGCATCCACCACCCGGCTGCCTAATTTTCTATCGTTGATCGTGTAAGTGATTTTGGATTTAATGCTCACTCGTATCCTCATGTAATCTTTCCAAAGCATATCCTAATCGTTGTACTTGAAACTACCAAATATATTACCAATGTCTCTAAGAACTCTTTCAGATCTTAGACCTCCCACCAAGTAGTGGATTTGAACCTGTATATCCAACGATGTGATTCTACTTTCCATGGGTTCTGATCCGGATTGAGAGGACGTAGCAGGACATGATTCTGCATAAAGTTCCATGGGCCATCTTCAGTTATTCGATCATGTTCACATTGGTTGAAAATTGGAAGACAAAGACATTGTTTCCAAGTTCTTTCACTGTCATACCTTCCCCTAGTCTCGATGCATTCCCCATTGCATCACTCAGGGAATCAGGATTTACAAACTTGTCTGTAACAACACATCCTGCCACACACCATGGGGGATTAGCAATTTTCTCTCTGGGATCAGTAAGATCCTCATCACCAAGGTAATCTAATTCAATGTCTGAATCATCAAGATTCAGTCCTGACATCTTCTGTACTGGTATGCTGTCATTATTCAAACGAGATGACGACTCCATATCAAAAATAAGAGAGAAACACAAGTAGGAGAAACAAAGGCAGTAGAATAGTTAAAAGAACAAGAAAAAAATAGGACAAAGGATTGTCACTTGAACAAGAGAACGGAGGCTCTCATGTAGAGAGAGTTTTAATCATTAGGCCTAATTATGGGCTTGAATCTATAACTATAAACAAAACAAAAGTTATTGTCACTCAAAATATAAGCACCATAGGATTTACTTGTTCCAAGTTTTCACAATCAATTACAATTAAATCAGGAAAATTTTCCCAAAAAAAGAAAAGGTAACAAAAAATCTTCAAGGAGTCATGTCACGAATATTTAGATCCATAATTCGAGATTATGAAATTCAAACTCTTAAGTATTATTTTGATTTTGGTAAAAAGATTGTATCTTAACGGAGCCTTAGACATCACTTGCAAAAATCTAATAATTAAATAAAATTAGTTTTTACATTTCCAAATCTGTGCATTAGTTTTTTTAAAAAAATAAATAAATTCTATTAATTTTTTGTATAATCTACACTATATTGAAAACATGAAACTCCTTTGATACAATTGTTAGAACTTCAAAATTAATTAGATATTGCACGACTTATTTTCCTTTTTAATCAGCTTTAAAAATAATGATATATTATTATCGTATCAAGCCAAATCAACTCATTAAACAAAATGCTAATCGGCTTAAAGCCCTTATTTATAGGAAAAACTGGCTCGATATCAAGTAATTTTGTTCGATTGATTTGTTCTGATATGTTTTACTTAATGAATCCAAATGTTTTTGTTGGTACATCATGGCTAAAGTTTTAGTTCATAGTTCAGTAAAAGGCATTCCAGGGATGGACAATTCAACGGATCACTGTTAGGATGAAGAGCTTTATAGGACTAAGAGGGGGCAATGCATTACTTGTAAAATCCCCGTCCAAAAGTGGCACAAGGGTGTCGAATTGCAAAGTAAGAGTTCACCACCAAGAAAGTAGTAAAAGTGATTATGCGAGTCCTGACGACTAGCTCACAAGAACAAATTCTTTTGAGTCTTATTGGTGAGGAAACTGGTACTGCTGCTAATGTTGCTAAATCCATGGGAATTAATTTGAGATTTGCTCGTATTGAAGTAGAGAAGATTATTTGCAAGGGTAGTGGACTCGTTGCAGTGAGAAGAATTCCATTTAGTTCTCGTCTACAACTCTTGAGGTAGCCCTGTTTAAACAATTCAGCCTATTGTTGTTGATCAAGGCGTAATTGCATTGACTCGAAATACTTGCTACTTGGATTGTTGCGCGGTGGTGAAAGTGTGGCTACCCGTATTGGGTGCTGACACCAATAACATTTACTGTTAGTGAAAACTTATAAGATTACAACTGAAAATGTAATGAAGAAATAAAAAAATCTCTTCAGACTGAGGCGCGGATATCTCGCTCTCTTTAAGGAGCTTCAAGTTCACTGTAGCAAATGTTTTCACCAGTCCAGCAGTAGTGCTCTTTGACTTGTCACATCCATGATACAACAACCTTCACAAAGTATAACTCAACAACACTGGACAAGAGTTGAGTCCAAAGTTTCACGATAAAGAAAACCTCCATTCAACTAATAAAAACTTTCCAGATAAAGCTGCCCGCCTTATGACCCACAACGAAAAATGAGCCTTGCGACGAGACGCGGACATTCCCCATGCTGCGGTTCCCTAACTAACTCTTTCACTCTATATTTTCTCTTGTGTGTTGTGTGTTTCACAAACCAAATGAAGACCACCACTATTTATACTTGAAAAAGTTTTCCTATCAATGAAGAGGAAAATAATGGTGTAGTAATAGTGAAGATAAATGACTTAGAGGTTAATTATATATGTTACAAAGAATAATGGAGAAGTAAAGATAACGGAGAAATAATATGGAGAAGTAATGGTCATGTTTGACCACTACCTATTCTGCCATGAAACGCACAAACAGCTAACAATTACTACGTTCTTAGAATTTAGCAACGTTGACAATTAAGCCAAATGACATTAAAGATAATATACCATCAATTGTCATCAACTGACAATAAGCAGTAATGCACTCCAAAAAAAAAACGTGTAATTAGGATGGAAGGAAAAGAATTGGAAAAAGCATTTTCACATAAAAATAATAATATTAAAATGCTTCCTAAAACAAATAATTCCCCACTCATTTTATTATTAACTAAGAAAGTCTATCAACTGAAGGAAGACGATTATGCATAATGAAGATATGTTCTCCATTGAATCTTCATTTCGTAAAAGAGTAATTTTTTACTCCAGAGTTGTAGTGGTCTCAGACTTGAACTATGACTGCTTAAGGGAAATAAAATATCACTGCTCACACATAATAATCAAGGTGTTGACATGAGCTTTAAAGTCAACATGTTATGACTATGTGTTATCCCAGTTTCATGAGTCCTTTTGAGAACAAACCAATTCTCAAAGGAAGCAACCTATTTCCACACATCACATTGGTAAAATCTGAGTACTCTTGTAAGTTTAGCACTCTACCCATACGGGCTACAAATATTAATTAAGGGTTTTATCAACTTAACCTTCACAAGCTACAGGAAACAATGCACTCACATCATAGGGAGGGAATAAAAAATAGTGCATTTTTCACAACAAGTTATCATATGATTAGTTTTTTCATTTGAACCTAGTTATAAGATCTCTAGTCCCCAGGTTGGGTTTTCTCATATATGACTTAAGGATTTAAAGGTTTCAATTCCATTCCCCTTGATGTGCTCTAGAACTTTTCTCTTGTTAAGGCCTTAGTAAGAGGATCTGCAAGATTATCACAAAATTTGGCATACTCAACATTAATGGTACCACTTGTCAAATATGATTTTACATTACTGTGTTTCCTCCTTATAGGTCTGGATTTAGCATTGTAATAAAGATTTTGAACTCTACAAATTGCAGTGGTGCTATCAGAATGAATTAAAATATGAGGAATTAATTTTTCAAAACATGAAATTTGAAACAATGAACCTCTTAACCAATTTGTTTCCCACTAGCTGAAGCTAAAACAATTAGTTCAGCCTCCATGGTAGAGTTAACAATTATAGTTTGCTTTTTGATCTTCAACAAATAGCACCACCACCTAACGTAAAGACATAATCAATGGTAAAACACGAATCACCTGATAAAGTGTTTCAATCTGCCTCACAAATGCCTTTAAGTACAACATGATCTTTTTTAAAGAACAAACTATAATTTTTTTTTCCAATTAAATATCACATAACTTTTGTTAAAGCATGTCAGTGTTCATTACCTGGATTGCTTGTAAATCTGCCAAGTACTTTTACTTCATATGCAATATCAGGCCTAATGCAATCACTCATATATCTCAAACTTTCGGTTATGCTATCATATTCCTTTTGATCTATTACATCATTTCACTTTCAATGGGATATACATGAAAACTTGAATCAAAAGGAGTAGCAACATGTTTGAAATAAAAAAAGTTATATTTTTTAAATTTTTTCTCAACATAATGTGATTGGTCAAGGAAAATTCCATCATATATTCTTGTTATTTTTATTCCAAGAATAAAATTTGTCTCACCAAGATCTTTCATATCAAAATGGCTTCTAAGAATATTTTTTGCTTCATCAATAACATTCATGTTAGGGTCAAAGATCAACAAATCATCAACATATAGGCAAATAATCACATGTGAATTATTCCAAGACTTATGATTTATGCACTTATCACACTCATTTGTTTTTCAAACTATTTTTAATCATGTAGGAATCAAACTTTCCAAATCATTATTTTGGTACTTATTTCAAGCTATATAGGGATTTACTAAGTTCACATACTTTGCTTTCTTGACCTGCTTCAACAGAATATATGGTTGATCCATAAATTTCATCATTTAGGTCTTCATATAAAAAAGTAGTTTTTATATCCATTTGATTAATTTGCAAATCAAAAATTGCAGCAATAGCAATTAAAAATCTAATGGATGTAATTCTTGTTACCGGAGAAAGAGTATAAAAAATATTCTAGGTATTCTAGTTGTTTAAAACCTTTTGCAACTAGCGTAGCCTTTTACTTATCAACATATAGATCCATCCGGTTTCAAATTTTTTCGTAAGACCATTTGCAACCAATTATTTTACAACGCAGTGGTAAATCAACTAGTTTCCAAGTTTTATTAGAAATTAGTGATTCCATTTCATTATTCACAGTCTCTTCCCAAAAAGTAGATTCATGTAATGATAATTCTTCTTTCAAAGTTAGAGAGTCATTTCAACATTAAACAAATAAAAATCAACATTTTCTTTCCGTCCCAAATAGAATAATTGAATAGGGACTTAGATGTGACCAAGGTGCTTGCAAGCTTAGAAATTTTTTTTTCTAATCTAGCTCTTTTACTTATTCTTGATTCAAAATCATTAACTTCTTTATTTTTCAAAGTTGAAGTAGAAGAACTAGGTAGTGACGAAATTTTTTGTTCAATCCGTTGAACCCCACTATTTTAAGAATCCAAAAGAAATTTATTTTCATTAAACATAGCATCACCGGATTCTATTAAAATGTTGTATTCAAGATTACAAAATCTTAGGTTGTACTATTTGAAGCATAACCAAGAAAAACAAAAGTAGTAACTTTTTTACCCAACTTTTTAATCTTGAGATCCATCAACCTCACAAAGGTTAGACAATCCAAACTTTTAAATATCTCAAACTTGACTTGTAACCTTAACACAATTCAAAAGATGTCAATTTAGACTTTTTATGAGGCACACGATTCTACACATAACAAGTAGTTAAAATAGCTTCATCCCAAAAATTTAAAGATTCATGTGATTCAATAAACATGACATAAATCAACTCAACCAAAGCTTTATTTTTCCTTTCCGCTACTCCATTAGATGAAAGAGAGTAAGGAGGAGGACTTTCATGAATTATTCTCAATATCTAACAAAAGAATTAAACTCATTTGACTCATATTCACGGCCTCTATCACTTCTAATGCTTTTTATTTTTCTACCAAACTATTTTCAACCTCATGGAGATAAGTTTTAAAATTCTCAAAAGCATCACTTTTATTTTTCGTTAATAAACATATGTAAACTTAAAAAAAATCATCAATGAAAGTGATAAAATATCTATTATCTCCACGAGTTAAAATTTCACCAAGTTCACAAATATGAGTATGAACTAACTCTAACAAATCAATTTTTCTCTCAACTTGAAAATGAGGCCTTGTAATGATTTTGGCGTTACTACAAGCCTCACACTTTTCAAAATTATTTTTAATCATCGGGATTAATCCTAAACTACTCATGATTCAACATAACGATCACTAATATAACACAAATGAGCATGCCAAAAATTAGCAGAAGAAAGCATATAAACAGATGTGGAAACTTTATTCATTTCAACATTCAGTTTGAACATCTCATCACATGCATACCCTTTTCCCACAAAAATATCATTCTTGACGATCACATATTGATCAGATTCAATAATATGTTTAAAGCCTACTTTATTAAGAAGAAAACTAGACGTCAAATTTTTTCTCATGGAAGGAGTATAAAGTACATCATTCAAAGTTAATAACCTTTCAGAAGTAAAATACAATTCGACATCTCCCGTTCCAAGCACTGGAGTTTTGTAAGTATCACCAAGCAAGATGGTTTTGGGCTCCTCAAAATGAATACGTTTTTTAAACCAGTCTTTGTCATAACAAACATGACAGTTTCCACCAGAATCAGCCCACCATCCATCAACATTCTCAACCATATTTATGTACGTAATCACTGTCACAAAAGGTTATTCGATAACGTTTGTCTGAGGGTTAGGACCATGTTCTTAGAATCTGCAAAATCAAGCAATATGTCCATTCTTGCCACAAACAAAGCATGGTTAATTATCTTGTACTTGTTGATTTTGTGCTTAGTTATTTTCACCATCATTTTTCTTGGGAGGTCTACTATTATTTTTTTTAATTTTTTTCTTCTTAGGCTTTAAAGAAGTATTTTTGTGAGTTTTAAGAGTATCATTATTTGAAGCAATTAAATGTGCCTTCTTTGTGATGTTTTTCTCTTCTTTTTGTAAAAGTGCATCTTAATCAGGCCCCTTGCCTCTTCACCATCGTACTTTTCCACTTTCTCATGATGAGATTTAAGTTCATCATCATCCTTATATATATCATCAACTTTACTAGAATTTTGAAACATTGAAAAAACTTAAGTAGAAAGTACTTTATTTGTCCATCTTTTGAAATGGTTATCACTGAACCGAAATTGCTTGTTAAGGTCTCCCATCTTGACATCCGTGTTTTTTTCAATTGTAGTCATGTTCAATATTCTTAAAATTGTTAGTGAAAACTTACAAGATAATAAAAAAGAGGAAATTACAAATAAAAATAAAATGAAGAAATAAAACAAAAATCTCTTCAGGCTGAGGCGCGGATATCTCGCTTTCTTTAAAGAGATTCAATTTCACAACAGCAAATGTTTTCACCGGTCCAATGATAGTCCTCTTTGACTTATCCCCTCCGAGAAACAACAGTCTTCACAAAGTATAACTCATTAACTTTGGACAGGAGTTGATTCCAATTAAAGCTCAACGAAAAAAAGAACACCTCCCTTCAACTAATAAGAACTCTCTTTTTACCGACTCTTTCACTCTATATTTTCTCTTGTGTGTTTCACAAACCAAATGAATACCATCACTAATTATACTAGAAAAAGTCTTCCTAGCAATGAAAAGGAAAATATGATATAGTAAGTAGTAAAGATAAATAGCCTAGAGATTACATATGTTACATAGGTTACAATTATTGATGAGTAAAGAACGAGATAATACAGAAATAATATGGAGAAGTAATGGTCATGTGTGACCACTAACTATTCTGTCATGAAACTCACAAACGGATAACAATTACAACGTTCTTGACAGTTAGCAACGTTGGCAATTAAGCCAAGTGACAATAAAGATACCATACCATCAATTATCATCAACTGACAATAAGCAGTACTGCACCCCCAAAAAAAACTGTAATTAGGCTGGAAGGAGAATAATCTGAAAAGGCACTTTAACATCAAAATAATAATATTAAAATATTTCCCAAAACCAACATTTACAATCAGGCAAGTAATTTTACTTTCTCGAACTGGTTTGAAATGCTTTTCTTCGAAGTCTCTCCGACGTCTAATTGTAAACAGTCTTTCTACCTACCTCCATATTTATTGTTGTTGTTATTGTTTATTTGAGTTTCACTTCCTTGTATTAAGTTTCTCTTTTTTTTAAAAAAAATGAATAAATGTATCTGTTGGTGCTAGTGTTGGAGGTGTGTAGTTTTTAGAGAAGGAAAAACATAACAATCTTATCTTCTTTTGTTATTGAACAAGTAGGAACATTAGTTTGATAAATGAATAAAGAAAAATTTATGAAAAGCAAAACTACTTACTTCATTATAACACATATATTTATAGGAGTAACAAGTAAACCAACTCCTAAGAATAAGATTAAAAAACTAAGGATAAAAATAAGAATAAGGATAAGGATAAGATAGAATTTAACTATTAAACAGTAAATAACTACCCTAGTAAATAACTACCCTACAATACAAACAATTTGGACTAATGCAGTTATTATGCATATTTCTAACACTCCTTCTTGCTTTAGGAGCTGCAAACTCCATGTTTTTGCCTGAGAAGTTGAAATTTATTGCCTGATAATAGTTTGGTGAAGATATCAGTCAGCTGCTCTTCAGTTTTGCAATAGAGGAGAATCACGTCATCATTATTTTGCACGTCCCTCAAGAAAAAAAGCTTGATGCTGAAGTGTTTTATTTTCCCATGAAATATAGGATTATGAGAAATTGCTATTGCAGATTGATTGTCCACAATTACTTCAGTTCCCTTTGTCTGATTTATGTGCAGATCACCAAAAATTTTCCTCAACAACAATGCTTGATTTACTGCTGTTGTTGCAGCCACAAATTTCGCCTCTGAAGTGGATTGAGCCACAATGTCCTGCTTCATTGAGCACCACGAAAATATTCCTGAGCCAAGACTGAAACAATATCCAGATATGCTCTTCATGTCATCTGCGGATCCAACCCAAACACTATCAGAATACCCAAGTAATTTCAGATCTATTTTTTTCTGAAACTTGACACCATAATTGGTGGTTCCTTTGATGTATCTAACAACTTGTTTTGCTGCTTTTAGATGCACCTCACTAGAACAATGCATGAACCTCGATAGAATGCTTACAACATACAAAATATCAGGTCTTGTAGCTGTGAGATACATCAAACAACCGACTAAGCCTCTGAAGTACGTTTTCTCCACTTTCTCTGCTCCGTCATTCTTGATTAGTTTCTCTTTTTGGTTCATAGGAGTATTCATATCCTTGCAATCTTCCATGTTGAATTTCTTGAGAATTTCCTTAGCATAATTCTTCTGGCAAATGAAAACTTCATCTTGTTCATCCTTGATTTCCATACCAAGAAAATAAGACATTAGACCAAGATTAGTCCTCTCAAAGTCTTGCATCATTTCTTGCTTGAAATCCTCGATATGCCTTGTATTTTTTTCCTGTAATTAGTGCATCATCCATATATATAGACACAATAAGAATATCAATGCCATGATTTTTAATATAAAGAGTAGATTTTGATAGATTCTTTTCAAAGCCTAAGCCAAGTAAATGGCCATCTATTCGACCATACCAGGCCCTTGGTGCCTGTTTAAGTCAATAAAGTGTCTTTCTTAACCTATAAACTTTGTACTCATTTCCTTTCTTCACAAAGCCTTCAGGTTGCTCAACATAAATTTCTTCCTGTAGAAAGGCAATAAGGAATGCTGATTTGAAATCCATCTGATACACTTTTCAACCCAACTGTGCAGCAAGAGCAAGAAGTAACATGATCGTGTCAAGCCTATCTACTAGTACAAATGTATCAAAATAATCCACACCAAAAATTTGAGCATACCCCTTAACTACAAGAATTGCTTTATGCTCATTCACTGAACCATTGACATTTAGCTTGGTTCTAAAGACTCATTTCAACCCAATTATCTTTCTGTCTTCAGGTTGATCAACAAGCTCCAAAGTCATGTTTTTCTCAATCATAAACAACTCCTATTTCATTGCAGCAACCCATTTTTTTAAATCATTTTTGGCTTCATTGTACCCAGCAGGTTCACATATTGCTACATTGCATCTCTGATATATATCAGTGAGTTGTCGAGTTGACTGGTAAATAATCCACCATTTCATCCTGCCGTGAGAGTGATATTTTCTTCTCAAAAAACTGGGTTGAAGACTTTTTTGCTTTGTCAGAAGTGTTAACGACAAATTTCTTCGAGTTTTCCCAACACCACTCTTCATTTTCTATAAAATACACATCTCTACTAAAGATTATATTTTCAGTTTGTGGTTGGAAGACTTTATATGCCTTTGAAACTGAACTATATCCAATAAAAATGCCTAGGAAAGATTTTTTATCTTGTTTATCTCGTTTAACCTGAGGAATGTAGGAAAAACAGAGACAACCAAACACTTTAAGAAAATTTAACGATGGTTTAAATTCATACCAAGCTTCAAATGGAGTTCGGTCTTTCACTGCCTTTGTGGGAAGCCTATTTTGAAGAAAAACTTATGTATTTGTTGCATCTGCCCAAAATTTCTTTGGCAAGTTCTTCTCGTGCAACATGCATCTGGTCATCTCCATAATGTATCTGTTTCTTCTTTCACTTACTCCATTTTGTTGTGGAGTATAGGGAGTAGTAATCTGATGATGAATCCCTGCTTCCTCACATAACATGTCGAACTGGTAAGAAGTGTATTCCTTTCCATTATATGTTCTTACGGATTGAATTTTACAGTTTGCTTCATTTTCTACTTTTGCTTTGAACTTCCGAAAAACATTAGAAGCCTCTGACTTATGCTTGAAAAAAATAAATCCAGCACATGCGGGTTAGATCATCTACAAAAATGATATAGTAAAGACTTCCTTTTAGTGAAGGAGTCCTTTGTAGTCCTGCTATATCAGTATGAATTAGTTGCAATTTGTTCGAGGCTCTCCAAGTTGTCTTTGAAAATGGAAGTCTGTTTTGTTTTCCATATTGACACGCAAGACAATTTGAAAAAATGTACTTTTAAAACAGGCAAGTCCTTAACTATTTTCATTTTTTGCATTTTAACCAACCCATTATAGTGATAGTGTCCGAGTCTCTTGTGTCATACTTCTGCAACACTTTCTTTTGCTGAAAAAACAACATGCTCCTCCTCAAATGGATGAGAAAATTTTGTCTCTCATTCTTACTTTAAACATTTCTAGATTTGAAGCATTCTTGATCAAGGAATGATTATCTTCAAAATTTAACTTGTAGCCTTTTTCAATCAATTGACCAACACTAACCAAGTGTTGATCACATCAGAAATTGTTTTAGTACCTGAATTACTTGGAATAGCAATGGTTCCTTTCCCTCTTACAAGAAGATGGTCGCCATTACCTATTCTGACTTTAGTAATGGTCGTGGGCTTCAATTCCTTGAAGAGAGACATGTCATTTGTCATATGATTAGTGCATCCACTATCAATTAGCCAACACTCACTAGATGATCTACTTGAAAAACATGTAGCAACAAAGAGTTGATCTTCCTACTCACCATTAACAATTTTAGCCTCTGCTTCATGTTGCTGACTATTGTTCTTGCAAGCCCAAGTTGATTGCATTTACTACATTTAGCATCAGTCCTTCTCCAACATTTATATGGTGGATGACCTTTCTTGTTACAATGCTTACAAGGAGGATAACTTTTCTTTGAGTGTCCAGTTTTTTCTTTGGTAGTACTTGTTGAAATGCCTTCACCATTCTTCTTGTTCTTCTTATTTTTGTTTTTGCCTCCATCTTGAGGCTTGTTAAACAATGCTCCCTCTGTATTTCCTTCTTCTCTCATGACTCTTCGTTGTTCTTGTGTCTGAAAAGCATTCAATAACTCTGCGAAGGTGATCTTGGATAGATCCTTCGGGTTTTCCAAAGTAGTAATGGTTACTTCAAATCTTTCTTGCGCAGTTACCAAAATTTTTTCAACAATAAGTAAATTATTAAACACGGAACCAATCAATCTTACACTGTTTGCTATGTTCAAGAGCCTATCAGAGTAATCTTGATGGTTTCAGTTCCTTTCATCTTCTGCATCTCGAAATCTCTTATAAGATTTAGGACTTTCATACCTATGATCCTTTCATCCCCTTTGTATTCTGCCTTGAGATAATCCCTGATGGATTTTGCTGACTTTAGAGACATAATTCGAGTGAAGATTGAAGAAGAACTGCTGAAAATAAACAGGCCTTGCCTTTGATTTTTTGGTTTTCCCGTCTTTATGATTTTTGATCCGGGCTATAGTAGGATTGTTAGGCAACAGAGGAACTTCATAATCCTCTTTGACTGCCTCCCACATATCCATGGCATCTAGATATGTTTCCGTCCTTACCGCCCAAATCTGATAGTTATCACCATTAAAAGCAAGTGGTGCCATTACAGAAAAACTTGATTCTGTTCCATGATTGATAAACTTGTCTTGTTGATTACAATCAAAACACCACGGATCCCTCAAGAAATAAATGATACCAATTGTTAGTTTTTAGAGAAGGAAAAACATAACAATCTTATCTTCTTTTGTTATTGAACAAGTAGGAACATTAGTTTTATTAAAGAACAACGAAAAATTTATGAAAAGCAAAACTACTTACTTCATTATAACACAGATATTTATAGGAGTTTACAAGTAAACCAACTCCTAAGGATAAGATTACAAAACTAAAAATAAGGATAAGGATAATATAGAATTTAACTACTAAACAATAAATAACAACCCTAGTAAATAACTACCCTACAATAAAGACAATTTGGACTGATTAGTTCTTATGCATATTTCTAACAAGGTGGAACTTCTGGCCCAAGTATCTTTTTTTATATGAAGAAGATAATTAAAAATATTCAAGGAGATGAATACAAGTATTCAAGTGTAAATTTGATGTAGGGCCTAATTTTTGTTTTACCTCTTTTCATGAAGAAATTCAGTAACTATTTGTTCATTAGTTTGCATTTGATATACTCTAATGAGTTGAGGGTCGACCTTTACACTACCTGATATTAGGGGTGTATATGATCGGGTTAGTTCGAGTTTTTCAAATATCAAATCAAAGTATCTGTGTTGAATTTTTAAATTTACACATCAAATCAAATCAATAAAATTTGAGTTTTTCAACCTTTGATATTTTTGGGTTTTCTAGGTTTTTTCGGTAAAAGTATTTATTCAAACATATAATTTACTAGTACTTCAAATATTTCTTTAATCCTACAAAAATACAACCATATAAAGTGTTTCTTAGAAAAAAACACAATAAAATATTATTAATAACACTAAAATATCCAATTAAAAAATTATAATGAAATCGTGTAAAACAATATTGTAAATTAACAAGTCATGATGAAAATGATCATAATTTAAAAGTACTAAATCATGCTAAAATAAGTCTAATAAGTATTAGTTACATGACTAAATATTAAAGGAAATTAAAATGATAATTAGATTATGTATTTAATTGCCTAACCAATGTAATAATACTAAAGAAAAAATATTCAATATTATTGGAATTCTTAAATCTTAGTGTTGAATGATTTTCTTTTTGCATTAGTATAATTTGATTTTGATTTAAGTTCTATTATAATTACGAACATCTATGGACCATAATCTTTATTGGACCATTCATAATTTTAAGTTTCAAACTTGAAATAACATATAAAACGATAAAAACTATGAAGAGTTATAAGAAATATTTAAAAATTATATCAAAGAAAATATTTTTATTCATAAAATAACATTTTAAAATTATATATCTATATATATATGTATAT
>NC_028647.1:32344196-32410214 GCF_001406875.1 Solanum pennellii | reverse complement strand
CGTGTTGGTTTGATTTCGGGTTAATATTTTTTAGTTAAAATCAAACCAAACCAACCCAAATATAGTTGGATTTTTTTTCAATCCAAACAACTACTCAAAATTTTTCGGTATGACTCGGTTTTCGATTTGATTCGATTTTTGATTATGTTTTGTACACCCCTACGTGATACTATAACATTCAAAATGGTTTAGGGTCGTTTGGCATTACATATGAAATCATCATGATATGATATCATTATGTCATGTTGAAGTTTTGTTTGGACGTGAAATATTTATGTAGTATATTTTCTCATGAACATAAGAATTTCACAAGTTGTAAAACTATTACGAAAACATCAATTGTTTATTCATCGTACATAATAAACAAGATTTAATAAGATGACATAATAAAGTGAAAATTTTATATATGACATATAATATATAAATAATTTCAAATTATAGCAGTAGATTTACTCTTCAAAGTTATAACATTAAAAATTTCAGGTTGCATTAGATTATAAAAAAAAAAGTTTTTTAATAATTGAAAACATTTATTTTGAAAAAAAATAAAATGACAAAAAAACTGTAAAAAAATCATTTCTTAAGAAAAAAAAAATTAAAAAACAAAAAGAAATAGGGAAATTAATTAAATTTGAATTAATTGAAGATAATTCTAATTAGTAGGAGTATGAATTAAGGTCATTCAAACTAATTAAGAATATTCATTTTTCCTGAATTCGCTCTAATTTGTTTTAAGTTAAACAAAAATCTGATTTTATCCATTTTTTCTTCCACGTTTCTCTCCTCAAAATTTTCCTAGAAATTTGGTCAGTGGCTATTAAATGAGTTTTTTTTTGTTTGAAAAATCTTTATTTTGTTGTGAATGAGATCCTTCAGATTAGTATTTTTTATGATTTATTATTTGTAATTGTATTAGTGAATTTGTTTGTATGTTTTTTGTATTTTTTTGTTTTTGGTTGTTTAGTATATTGTTAAAAACATGATTTCGTGAATTTGGTGGTATGTTTTCTTTTTTTGGTTATTTTGTATACTATCAAAATCATGATTTTGTGAGAATTTGACGCTATATATTAATGATTTGAGTATAAATGTTTGAATAATCGTTGTAGATTAGGTACGTCGATTTTTTTTATAAATTATAATACCAAAAACTATTTTTTCTGAGGATTTCCAATAAATGTATAGTTTTAAATGAATTTGGTAGTATAAATGGAATGAAATTGGCTTAATATATGAGTGATTTGAGTCTAAATGTGTAGAATATTAATTATTTTATCGTTGTACAGTTATGAAAATTGTTGTAACATTGTTATGAAATAGGTAGATCTTTTGTCAATTTGACAATAATAATGAGATGAATTTGGTATGCAGATTAAAATATAATATGGAATATTAGTATTTTTTCTTCTAAAAATATAAATAAAATGTATAGGCACGAATGAATTTTGTAGTGTAAATGGAATGATATTGATATGAAAGTGTATTCACTATTGTGTAAAAGAAAGAGTAAAAAGCATGAAGATTTGTGTGAAAAGAGTATTAAGTTGGTATGAAATGTGAAATATCATTTTTTTATAAAATGTGTTTTATGGTGTGAACTATTGTAGAGTGTTTTTGGAATGATATTGTTATGAATAAATAGTGACGACTGTGCATAAATTTGTGTGAGAAGAATGAACTAATTGGTATGAAAAATTATTCAGTATTGTGTAAAAATATGAGTAAGAAGTATGATTATTTGTATGAAATTTGTATTAAGTTAGTATGAAATGTGAAATGTTATTTTTTTATGAAATCTATTTTATGGTATGAATTATGGTAGACTATCCGAAATGATATTTTTATGAATAAGTAAAGACGAGTATGTGTAGTTTTGTGTCAGTAGAATGAAGTTGTGGATGAAATTTGTATTATCTCTGATATGAAATGTCAATATAAATACATTGCCTTGTATTATGTAAGACTAACAGCTAATTGTTTTTTAATGAAATAGAAAAATATGTTGATTTGCTGATGTGAAATTCAAAAGGTCTAAAGTTACTTGCAGTAGATGCCGTCAAGTGTGCCGCAATAGGAAGACATGTTCAAATTACCTTGCGCCATAAAAATGATAGTTTATTTGTTTTATTTTGCCTTTTAGACTCATGTTTTATTTTAATTGTTACAATTGTATTCATTTATTTTTCAATAATATTTATTGACAATGCATTCCAGTTAAGAATTTAATATACAGCTAGAAAAAAAAATTCATGCCAATTTAATATATAATTAATGATCATGTTAGTGAACATTATAATGGTATGCATTTGGTATTCATTTGGTGTGCAACCTAGTGATTAATATTATTTAATGTAAGTAGTAGTATGAGTATTAATTTGATTTTCCAACTGGTTTCCTACTTTAAATCAAAATAAAATCAGATGTAATTGATGTTGGTCCAAAATTTAATGATCTTTATTTTAAACTGTAAGATTCGATTATTTCAGTATTCATACAAATTGTACACCAACTTCATACATCTTTAAAATACTTAATCTACTCTTGTTAAAAAAATATAATTTTCGATTAGTATTAATTTTGTATTCATAATGTCACGACCTGAGCCTACACCCTGGATGTGGCCGGCACTGAAAGACCATTGCTGGTCCCCAAGCTAACTCTCATCCTGGCTGACTACAAGCGGTAGACTTACTTAAGCATACAAAGCTTGAAAAGTGAAATAAAATTTATAAACTCAACTTTCGAAACTTTTACTCAAATAATCAACTCCAAATAAAGTAATATATTCAACTAGTCATAAAATAGACAACTTTATTCTTCAAAACATTTAATGAAATAAATGATAATACAGACTCCTCAACTATACTGACTATCTATGAAGTCTCTAACTGATAAAGATGAAAGGCGGTACAAGACCCACGACCTCCTAGCTAAGCTGGAAAGTAAATGAAATCCTTCGAAAATAAGGAGGCTCACCTTGGCAAACTCGAACTCTTGGATATATCAACGAAGCTCATGTTGGTGATCATGTATACATGTGTTTGCATCATGAGAAGATGTAGGCCAAATGGCTCAGTACATGGAACGTACGAGCATGTAAGGGGAATTCTAAAGCTTAACATAAGCTTGATACTTGAATAAAAATATGAAAACATACTTACCTATTTTTCAAACTTGAAACCCAATGAATACTCAAGAATAAGATACTCAACTCAGAGATTAAAAACTGAACTCAAAGATGTTATACTCGACTAAGGATACTCAACTCAGAGTACTCAACTCATGATACTTAACTGAACTCATTTCAATATAAACCAATTTAAAAAAAGTGCAATATAAAGAAAAGTTGTTTAAAAACATGATGTTAACTCAAGATAATAATATCATAAAATATATATCATGCTCCCTCTCAAAGTTTACTTGTACAATGCATGAATGAAGTCTCATACCCTCATTCATACTAAGCAGAACCCCTTGAGGAACCATGTAACTGATATTGTGGGAGTTTCTCTAACCGACAATCATCACTTAAGAGCTACAATGATGATACAGTGGTCCACAACATGCTGCCAGCACATCCTATACCCGGCCAAAGGTATAGGACCTGAACTGCCTAATGGATCCACTAGTAAACTGTGAAAAGGAATCATCTAAAAAGTATGACCCTTTTCTGCCCATGGTGGCTAACATGGTTTATGGGGGCTGTGAGTTATCTGAACTCTCCCGCTTATTGATGCTCAATACTACTCCCAAAAATATGCTGGCTCTTATGTTAAAAACATACTGATTTTGTGGTTTGAGATTAGTGCTCAAAACATAGCTTTTAAAAAACTCTGTTGGAAATCATAGTTTCCTCTTCCTTCTATTTAAACTATCCATAGGCTCTGTGGAAGTCTATCTTCCCTTCCTTCTCAAAAGTTTGATAACATTTTTATTTAAACTCTCAGGGACTAGTTAGTTCCCTTATAACTCTTGAGAAGTGAATCAACTTGATACTCTTTGCTTACTTGAAACTTAATTCTTAGGGAATACTTAGTTCCCTTATAACTTTTTAGAATGAACTCAACTCTTTACTCTTCGTTGACTTGAACTTTAAGTCTTTTAAAATGAAGTGAAAATGAATCAACTTGATACTCTTTGCTTACTTGAAACTTAATTCTTAGGGAATACTTAGTTCTCTTATAACTTTTGAGAAAATGAACTCAACTCTTTACTCTTCCTTGACTTGAACTTTAAGTCTTTTAAAATGAAGTGAAAACGTCTGTGAAAGACTCTACAAAACTTTATAACTTTACTTTAACTTGCTTCTTATCTTCTACACGTTGCTCTTGTCTTCCTTGACTTTGATCTTAACTTTCCTTGAATTAAAGTATAGATCCGAGGATCATGATCTCATGTTTATGGATGATTTCATTATTTTTAACTTGGAGAGTTCATGCGGAATGATGAGCATGAACTACTCAACGCAAGAACTAGAAGGTACTTTTTAACTCAAGATAGAAATAAGGAACTCAATACTCACGACTTAGAACTTTGAGATACTACTCTTCTCAATGATACTCAATTTATGAAACGCATGCAAATGTTATGGGCATGAATGACTTGACTCGAAGGTCTAAGTAACTAGATGAAACTCATGTATACAACTTTTCTCATTCTCTTACTTACTTCCTCAAATCTTAGCTCAATCTTAATAGTTGATCTCAAAAGATTCACGCTCTAACTTAAAGTCTTTCTTGAACTCTATTCTTAGCTCTCTCTTGAATGTGAATTATGAATTCAAGAGTTATGATTTATGATAAGAAGGATCTTATTATTGTAGACTCATTAATACATACTCTTCACTCTTATACTCACTTGCTTGAGTCTTGAAACAAGTTACTAGAACTCTTCAAAAGGACTTTCTTAGAACGTTTGAAAGAATTCTAAAAACTTAACTCTCAACTATACCTTGAATTTGAATTATGAATTCAAGGTTATGATCATGTTAGGACTGATTTTAGGTGGTTAGAAGTAACTTAGATTAGTTAGAATCAAAAAGGAGTGAAGGTGTTCTTTAAACAAACTCAAAGGAGCTATCAGAGGCAAACTGGATTGGGTAGACAACCCTGGGGCTATGGCTGGCGCGAAGCCCCAAACTTTGACGGACAGAGATGGTTTTGGGGTGATCTGGCAGGTGCGCGGCGCCAGGCCCCAACCCAGAATTTCTGCCGAGCACTTTTGCTCGTCTTCTCACCCGAAATCGCCTAAATTCGAACGGTTTCTTCCCCAATCACTTGGATTCGATTACTTAACTTAATTGCACCCTAATCTATTGGAAACAAAACTAAGATTACTCAATTTGATCTCAAGAAATAATCAAAACTCCAACACAAAAAGATTTAGAACGAACTTCAAGAACACCTTTCAAGAACTCTAATCTTTAAACTTTAAGAATGAAATTTCACTGAAACAAAATACATGATAGGCATGTGGGTGAACTAACCCAACACTATGGAATATTACATACCTCTTATGGATTAGACCCATGGTGAAAATCCGCAACTAGACTCAAGAACATCGATGAATGCCTTCATCCTTGCCTCATTTCTCCTCTTTTCTTTTCTTGCCTCTTTTTGAACTCTCAACTAAAACCCTAGGTGCTTATTAGGATTATAAAACTGAACCTAAAAAGATTAGACCCCTTAAGTATGACTAAAAACGAGTTAAATCTGATTGGGTAAGGAAAGGACCAAAATACCCCTCACTATTTTCGGCTAACTTTCTTTAACCGGACAGCCTAACTTCAAAAGGTCATATCTCACTCATCCGGACTCGAAATTTCGCTAACTTGGAGGCTTTGGAAAGATAATTCAAAGATTTTTCCAATGGTATATTATATCACACCTAAATCATTCTGTGCTAGGAGTAATGGTTGCTTGAATTTTATCCAAAACTCATACTTTGCCTA
Organism: Solanum pennellii; assembly: GCF_001406875.1. Taxonomy (NCBI): domain Eukaryota; kingdom Viridiplantae; phylum Streptophyta; class Magnoliopsida; order Solanales; family Solanaceae; genus Solanum; species Solanum pennellii. The sequence continues at coordinate 32,404,264 of NC_028647.1, read as the reverse complement.
ACTCTCCAATTTTCAAATTTTTGTTATTTCCAATTTAATTCATTTTGGAACTGATGGTATTAAATCTAGTGAACTGACCTTAATACTTAAGAAAATTTTAAAATCCTTGGCAAAATCTCAATCACTACGATGAACGGTTTGAGTCTTAGTTCGACAGAATTTCTAGGGTGTTACAATATCTCCCCCTTGAGATCATCGTCCTCGAATGACGACTGAACTCGGTATAGAATGGTTTTCTCTTACTAAGGTCTACTTGTAATGGTATACTTCCAAAATATTCAAGCTTAACCCAAATCCCTAGGTTCGGGTTCTATACCTCTCTATTGAAATCTCATCCCAACAGTATTACTCTTTATCACCACCTTGCTCATCTCAAGAATCCACCAAATGTTTAACAACACCACATTCAAGCTTAGTAATGTAACAACTCCATGGACTCCTACAAACCAGCTCCTTAAGAAATTCTCAACACTTGTCTTGATTTCTCACCTTATCATCTCCCCCTTAGGTCTAAAGTTGATACTTGAAAGCTGTGGACCTATTGCACATCTCCAACTAGTGTACATTCTCTTAATGCTCTTTTTTACTCTGGTGACTTAGTCACACCACTGCCCTTATCTAAAGGTTAGGTTCTCTACTACTCGCATTCATTGCAACAACCATCTCAATTCCTCACCTATTCTAGGTCAAATCTACCATATCAAATCTCAAGACGAACATCATCACACTTTTGTTACCCTTCTATTGGATCATGACACTCTTCTCCAATTCAAGCTTAATGTCTATTACTAAACGTGATATCAATATGATTTCTCACCTACTATACCATACCTCATTACTACTATGGCAATTTTGGAAACACTGGTCCACTAGGACTTCATGAAATTAGTCAATCCTACCTCTCATCTGCATACTCTAATTACCATCACCCTCCACTTCACAACTTAAGTACTGCTTACTCACTTACTTCCCGTTATCTCTCAAATAACTCTATCATTCTCTAAATAAGAGGTTCACCTTTCAAAATTGATAAACCTAGATTAGATCTATCATTTTATGAATACTTTTTCTCTTCTATTCACCACTTACACTTGGTCATTACCCATACAATGACACTTCATCACAAACTCCTTTCTAGTTAAGGTATACTCTGACTCATATTGACTTGCAAATCTTACTCTACCTCATCTCCTGAACTCTTTACAACTCTTCACTTTTTCGTCTGCCCATAAGGGAAAACTTTTCATTAATAGCTTACAAAGTTCATTGGAGAGACTCCAATCAGTCAAGAAAATCCATCAATTATCTATGATTGCTATTCTTGAACCATTTATTGACAATTCTGATATCAACATTGTGAAAATGCAACTCCATATGGACCATGCAATTAGTAATCCTAATAGTAAGATTTGGCTTTTTTCGTCTAGGGATATCACTGGTACTATCCAAGCGAGTCATGAACAGCATATTACAGGAGAATTCAAACATGCAGATCATGAGGAGATGTTCATGATTTCTGTAATCTATGCCAAATGTAAAGATAATTTGAGGAGACCTCTTTGGGATGGATTACTGCACTTTTCAGGCAAGGATACCCCTTGGTGTACTATGGGAGATTTTAATGTGAGCACTTCTACGGAGGAAAAAAATGGTGGTATTCCCTATAATATGAATAAAAGCTTGGAGTTCATTAGTGTGATAGAAGCGTGTGGTTTGACTGACCTTGGGTATACTGGGCATCCTTTTACCTGGTGTAATCAAAGGGCTGCTCAGGCTAGAGTGTGGAAGAGACTAGATAGATCCATGGTTAATAATAAGTGGTTGGAATGTATGCCACAGACCACCATTGAGCATTTATCTGCTGTGGGTTCTGACCATAGTCCTTTATTGATGGAAATGGTGAGGAAAACTGACAACTTCACGAAATATTTCAAATTTCTCCATTGTTGGACTGAAAACAATAGCTTCCAGGAGACTATGAAAAACTGTTGGGAAAAGGAAGTTTCAGGCAACCCTATGTGGCAACTCCACAAGAAAATGAAAAGGTTGACCTCCACTCTTAGAAAATGGTCAAAGAAGGAATATGGGGACATCTATGCTACAGTAAGGAATATGAGGTGAAGATCAAAAGAGCAGAGGAGGATTTGCTTATGCATAACACTGAAGACCTCAGACAACAACTTCATCAGATGAATGCCAAATATATTAGATACTTGAAAGTGGAGGAGTCTATCCTTAAACAAAAAACTCAACTTCAATGGTTTAAGGAGGGAGACGCCAAGACCAAGTATTATCATGCTCTAATGAGGGAAAGAAGAAGAAGAAGACTATTCTTGCATGAAGTGTGTACAGGGGAAGATGAATGGATCCAAGGTGATGAGTAGATTGCAGGGGCTTCTTGCACCTATTTCCAGGAAATGTTCACTTGAAAGTACTGCAGAATTGATGAAAGGATTCTTCATCACTTACCTAATATTGTGACTGCTGAACAGAACCAAAAGCATAGGAACTACCTAACTTAGAAGAGTTGAGGGAGGTAGTATTTGCTATGAATCCTAGATCTGCTCCAGGTCCAGATGGTATTGGAGGCAAGTTTTATCAGCATGCTGGCATATTATCAAGGATGATCTTTTAGCTACAGTACAGTCTTTCTTCTGTGGATATACCATGCCCAAATTAATGTCTTATGCATGCCTAGTTCTGTTACCTAAAGTATCTCATCCCCACAGATTTACTGATCTTCGACCTATTAGCCTCAGCAACTTCTCCAATAAAATAATCTCTAAGCTTTTAAGTATGAGATTGGCTCCTATTCTTCCTCAGATCATTTCAGAAAATCAGTCAGGGTTTGTGAGAGGGAGAATTATTACTGAGAACATCATGCTCGCGCAAGAAATCACATATGGAATCAAAAAAAACAAAGGAAGGTGACAATATAGTTATCAAGTTGGATATGACCAAAGCTTATGACAGAGTGTCTTGGGCATTTACTAGTCTAGTAATGAGAAAACTTGGTTTTGTGAAATGTTCATTGACATTATATGGAGAACTATGAGCAACAACTGTTTTTCTGTTATTATTAATGGTCATAGACAAGGTTTTTTCCATTCCACTAGAGGCCTCAAGCAAGGGGATCCACTATCTCCGGCGCTATTTATTTTAGGTGCGGAGGTACTGTCAAGAATGCTCAACCTGCTTCATCAGAATCAAATTTATAAAGGTTTCAAAATGGAGAGCAACGGACTTCAGATCAATCACTTGAGTTTTGCAGACGATGTGATCATATTCACCTCCAGCAACAGAGAGTCTATGAAGATTATTATGAAGACTTTGGGGGAATATGAGAATACATCTAATCAACTCATCAACAAAGAGAAAAGTCACTTCATGGTTCCAACTAACACCCCCAACACATCATTAACACTATCCATGAAGTCACTGGTTTTTCCCAAAAGAGTAGCCCTATTACTTACCTTGGGTGTCCTCTGTATATTGGTAGACAAAGGATCATATATTGTACTCATCTAGTGGACAAAGTTTCCAAAATAATTGGTGGATGGCATCCTAGACTCTTGAGTTTTGGAGGCAAGAACACTCTAATCAAACATGTTCTCCAATCCATACCAATTCATACTATGTCTTCCACCTCCCCTCCCAGTACTACTATTAAATACATGGAGAGTATCATAGCAGATTACTTTTGGGGGAGGGATCAGGACAGAAGGAAATATCACTGGGCCTCTCTAGAAACCTTGAGCATGCTTTGTGATGAAGGAAGAATTGGGGTCAGAAAGCTCACTGATATCTGCACAGCACTTCAATTCAAACAGAGGTGGCTGATCAGATCCAAACCTTCTTTGTGGGGCCAATTTATGAAAGCCAAATACTGTCAGAGGGCACATCCTGTGGCAAAGAAACTTGACAGTGGACAATCCCTAGTTTGGAGTTACATGAAGAAGAACAAACAAAAAATTATCATATAAGATGCAAGCTTAACTCCGGAAGCTGTTCATTTTGGTGGGATGACTGGTTGGGAGAAGGGGCTATAGCAAATCACACCACCAATATTTCTAGTCTCAACAATGCCACAGTAGCTCAATTTTTAATCAATGGAAGATGGAATGAAACCAAATTGAGACAGCAAGTCCCTCCCATGCTTATTCCTCAGATTCTGAACACCACATTTCAGTACCAGGAAGGGGTTAAGGACAGTGCAATATGGAAACCTACTGAAACTGGAACTTTGTCAAGCGCTTCGGCCTGGGAGATGTGCAGAGTTAAGAAGGACAAGAAACTGATTTATTCTCAGATTTGGCATAAGCTTGTTCCATTTGAGATGTCCTTTCTGGTATGGAGAGCTATAAGACAAAAACTACCAGCCAACGACAAGCTGAGCACATTCGGAGTGGAACCAGTAAGGTGTTTCTGCTGCATCAAGCAGGGATGGGATGATGTTGTTGAATCCATCCCATTGTTTTGGTCAACTTTAGCTATTCAATTGGTACAAGCAATTGTTAAAAAGGAATAGTAATTGGAGTTGAAAAGAAAAGATTTGGTAGTTGGCAAATTGGTAAGATTTGCAACCATTTTTGACTTTGCTATATTTACCTATGTCATTAGTGACATAAGCATGGTTTTATCCTTCTATAAATAGAGCATTCTTGCTCATTTGTAGAACACACCAAGTTAGAGAGAAAAACCATTTTGAGAGCAAAGTGAGGTATTCCATAGACTATACAAGAAAATAGTCTGTGAAGAAAAATAGAGTGTGAGCGATATTTTAGTAAGAGGGAAACCAAAAGAGTGTTGTTCCTTTTGGGTGTGTAGTAGTCACTTTGAGTATTGTATTCGTGACTACACATTGTAAAATTCCTTACTATAGTAATATCAATTGCTCCTCTTAGTCCGTGGTTTTTTCCCTTATTCAGAAGGGTTTCCACGTAAAATTCTTGGTGTCGTTGTTTTCCCATTTTTCCATTACTTTTACCATATATATTTTTGTGCTTGTCCGCGTTTTCCCAACAAACTGGTATCAGAGCCAAGGTTTTATCTGAGTATGCTCTGTGGTTGCAGCATAGTCTGAACTTCCACATCAGAAAAGATTTACTTTGATTTGCGATAACGATATTTTTTGGGGAAAAACAATGGAAGCCAACACAAGTAGAATGGTTACTTTGAATAGTGTTAATTATGCCATTTGGAAGGGGAAAATGGAGATCTGCTTTATGTTAAGAATTTTTACAAACCAGTATTTACCACTGTAAAGCCTGATAATAAAACAGATGAAGAGTGGAATCTGTTGCATAGACAGGTCTGTGGATTCATTAGGCAATGGGTCGACGATAATGTGTTGAACCATATTTCTGGGGAAACACATGCTCGAACCCTATGGGAGCATCTTGAAAGTTTGTATGCTCGAAAGACTGGCAACAACAAAATGTTCTTAATAAAGCAGATGTTGAGTTTGAAGTATCATGATGGTTCTCCGATGACAGACCATCTGAATAATTTTCAGGGGATAATGAACCAATTATCTGCTATGGGCATCAAATTTGATGAAGAAATTCAAGGCTTGCTTCTACTTGGTTCCCTACCAGATTCATGGGAAACATTTAGAACGTCATTGTCAAATTCTGCTCCGGATGGTGTGATCTCTATGGATTCCGCCAAGAGTAGTGTCTTGAACGAAGAGATGAGAAGAAAAACTCAAGGTTCCTCTTCGTCGGATGTCCTGATAACTGGCCCCAGGGGGAGAAATAAAACTCGTGGTTCTCAGCATAGAGAACAAAATAGGAGCAAATCCAAAGGCAGACTTAAGGATATTGAGTGCTATCATTGTGGCATGAAAGGGCACACAAAGAAGTTCTGCAGGAAGTTGAAGAGGGAGAACAAAAACAAAGAGGAAACTAAAGAAGATGGCAATGAAAATTGCCTAGCCACCGTCACCACCGAAGATCTTGTTACCGTTCTTGATGCAAACATGATAAATATTGCTTGTGATGAGTCAAGCTGGGTTGTGGACACTGGTGCCGCATCTCATGTGACATCAAGGAAGGATTTTTTCTCTTCCTACACTCCTGGTGATTTTGGAACCTTGAGTATGGGTAATGAGACTGTTTCTAGGGTGGTTGGTATTGGTACAATTTGTTTGGAAACTAGTGTTGGAACTAAACTAGTTTTGAACAATGTGAAACATGCTCCTGATGTTCGTCTGCACCTAATTTCTGTTGGTGTTTTAGATGATGAAGGATATGTTAGTACCAACGGTGATGGAAAATGGAAGCTCATTAAGGGTTCCTTGGTTGTGGCTCGTGGTAACAAACGTCGTGGTCTATACTGGACTACGGCCTCTGCTTGTGTTGATATGGTGAATGCGGTTGAGAGCGATAGTTCTTCAACATTATGGCACAAGAGGCTTAGCCACATTAGCGAGAAAGGACTTAATGTTCTAGCCAAGAAGAAATTATTGTCAAATTTCCAAAGTGCTAAATTAGAAAAATGTGAGCACTGCTTGGCTGGTAAACAAAATAGAGTTTCCTTTAAGTCCTACCCTCCTTCGAGAAAGACAGAGTTGCTTGAGTTAGTGCACTCTGATTTATGTGGTCCAATGAAGACAAAGACATTGGGTGGTGCACTTTACTTTGTCACTTTCATTGATGATTGCTCGAGAAAACTTTGGGTCTATGTCTTGAAGACTAAAGACCAAGTGTTAGGTGTCTTTAAGCAGTTTCAGGCTTCAGTTGAAAGAGAAACTGGAAAGAAATTGAAATGTATTCGTACTGATAATGGTGGTGAATATTGTGGACCATTTGACGAATACTGCAAGCATCAAGGTATTAGACACCAGAAGACTCCTCCCAAGACTCCTCAGCTTAATGGTTTGGCTGAGAGGATGAACAGGACCTTGATGGAAAGAGTTAGATGTTTGCTTTCTGAAGCAAAGTTGCCAAACTCATTTTGGGGTGAGGCTTTATTGACCGCTGCACATGTTATTAATCTATCTCCTGTTGTTGCTTTGCAAAGTGATGTACCAAATAGTGTTTGGTATGGAAAGGATGTTTCCTATGACCATTTGAGAGTATTTGGTTGCAAAGCTTTTGTACATGTGCCGAAAGATGAGAGGTCAAAGTTAGATGCCAAGACAAGGCAATGCATCTTCATTGGATATGGCCTAGATGAATTTGGTTACAGGCTATATGATCCAATTGAAAAGAAACTTGTGAGAAGCCGTGATATTATTTTCATGGAGAATCAAACAATTGAAGATATTGACAAAGCGGAGAAGGTAGAATCTTCAAATTTTGATGGTATAGTTCATCATGATGAAGTTCCTCACACAAGTGTGCATGATGTTGTTGGGTTTGATAATCATGGTGACGCCCAGAATCATGTATCGAATCAACATGTTGATGTTGATAATAACAATGATATTGTTATTGATGATCCTGTTGCTCATGAAGTTGTGGACGAATCAAATATTCCGCTTCGGAGGTCCACAAGACAGCGGTTTCCTTCCTCCCGTTATTCACCCAATGAGTATGTGTTACTCACTGACGGGGGAGAACCTGAATGTTATGAGGAGGCCATGGAAGATGAGCACAAGAATCAATGGATTGAAGCCATGCAAGACGAGATGAAGTCTTTGCATGAGAACCACACTTATGAGTTGGTAAAATTGCCCAAGGGCATGAGAGCTTTGAAGAACAAGTGGGTGTTCAAAGTTAAAGTTGAAGAACACAACTTGAAGCCCAGGTACAAAGCTAGATTGGTTGTTAAGGGATTCGGTCAAAGGAAAGGTATTGACTTTGACGAAATATTTTCTCCTGTTGTGAAAATGTCCTCGATTCGCACAGTTCTAGGTTTGGCTGCTAGTCTTAATTTAGAGATTGAGCAGATGGATGTGAAGACGGCTTTCCTTCACGGTGACCTAGAAGAAGAGATTTATATGGAACAACCTGAGGGCTTCAAAGTAGATGGTAAAGAAAATTTTGTATGCAAACTTAAAAAGAGTCTCTATGGCCTAAAACAAGCTCCCAGACAGTGGTACAAAAAGTTTGAATCTGTTATGGGGGAGCAAGGCTATAAGAAGACTTCTTCAGATCATTGCGTATTTGTACAAAAATTTTCTGACAAAGATTTTATCATCCTTTTGTTGTATGTGGATGATATGTTGATTGTGGGCAAGAATACTTCCAAGATTGACGAGCTGAAGAAAGAGTTGTGTAAGTCTTTTTCTATGAAAGACTTGGGTCATGCCAAGCAAATTTTGGGCATGAGAATTACTCGTCTTAGAGATAAAAGGAAGATTTATTTGTCCCAGAAGAAGTACATTGAACGCGTACTGGAGCGCTTCAATATGAAGAATGCTAAGCCTGTTAGTATACCTCTTGCTGGTCATATGAAGTTGAGCAAGAAGATGTGTCCTACAGCTAGGGAGGAAAAAGAGAACATGGCCAAAGTTCCATATTCCTCCGTTGTCGGAAGTCTAATGTATGCAATGGTGTGCACTAGACCTGATATTGCTCACGCAGTTGGTGTTGTCAGTAGATTTCTCGAAAATCCGGGAAAAGAGCATTGGGAAGCTGTGAAATGGATACTCAGGTATCTTAGAGGAAGCTCAGATGAATGCTTGTGTTTTGGAGCATCAAATCCAATCTTGAAAGGCTATACAGATTCTGATATGGCAGGTGACCTTGATAACAGAAAATCCACTACTGGATATTTGTTTACTTTTTCAGGGGGAGCTATATCATGGCAGTCAAAGTTGCAGAAGTGTGTTGCACTATCTACAACTGAAGCTGAGTATATTGCGGCTACTGAAGCCGGCAAGGAGATGATATGGCTAAAGCGATTTCTTCAAGAGCTTGGTTTGAATCAGTTGGAGTATATTGTCTATTGTGACAACCAGAGTGCAATAGACTTGAGCAAGAACTCCATGTACCATGCAAGAACAAAACACATTGACGTCACATATCATTGGATTCGTGAGAAAGTGGAGAATGAATCATTTCACGTCTAAAAGATTCACACAAGTGAAAATCCTGCAGATATGCTGACCAAGATGATACCAAAAGACAAGTTCGAGTTATGCAAAGAACTTGTGGGTATGAGCTATCACTAAAGAAGTTGAAGATACCTTCTTCCAGTAAATGGGACTGGAGGGGGAGATTTGTTGAATCCATCCCATTGTTTTAGTCAACTTTAGCTATTCAATTGGTACAAGCAATTGTTAAAAAGGAATAGTAATTGGAGTTGAAAAGAAAAGATTTGGTAGTTGGCAAATTGGTAAGATTTGCAACCATTTTTGACTTTGCTATATTTACCTATGTCATTAGTGACATAAGCATGGTTTTATCCTTCTATAAATAGAGCATTCTTGCTCATTTGTAGAACACACCAAGTTAGAGAGAAAAACCATTTTGAGAGCAAAGTGAGGTATTCCATAGACTATACAAGAAAATAGTCTGTGAAGAAAAATAGAGTGTGAGCGATATTTTAGTAAGAGGGAAACCAAAAGAGTGTTGTTCCTTTTGGGTGTGTAGTAGTCACTTTGAGTATTGTATTCGTGACTACACATTGTAAAATTCCTTACTATAGTAATATCAATTGCTCCTCTTAGTCCGTGGTTTTTTCCCTTATTCAGAAGGGTTTCCACGTAAAATTCTTGGTGTCGTTGTTTTCCCATTTTTCCATTACTTTTACCATATATATTTTTGTGCTTGTCCGCGTTTTCCCAACAGATGTGAATCATATCTTTACTAATGGTTATTTTGCAGCCCATATATGGAAATTCATCGCAGGCCTCTGGGGAATTACTACCGGTGAACACATCTAAAGCCTCTTTTGCTGAACTTGGGGACTGTTCAACATCGAAACGAGATTCACAAAAACATCACCCAAGCCCTTCCCATAGTAGTGTGCTGGAATCTATGGAAAACAGGTGCTCAGTAAAGTATGGAGGGAAGAAATCTAATAGCTCTAGAGTCAAATACATGATCCTAAAAGATATGCTACACATCTTAAACTCCAATTATTCAGACATTCAATGGCCCGCTAAATGTACAGAGGTCTTTGACAAAGTTGAAAACTGCAGGCATGTCATTGAAATGATCACTGTCTCCTGGAAGCCACCTCCTATAAACAGGTACAAGCTCAACACTGATGGGAGCGCGTTGCATAATCCAGGCAAGATTGGTGGGAGGGGGGGTATATTGAGAGATAATCGAGGCAATTTGATCTATGCTTTCGCACTACCTCTAGGGGAAGGAACCAATAATCAAGCTGAGATACAAGCTGCCAGCTACGGTTTGTATTGGTGCATCTAACATGGCTATAACAACATCATTTTGGTAGTGGATTCCGAACTCCTCACAAAATGGCTTCAACAGACTACAACAACACCTTGGAAACTTCAAACACACATTCAAGAACTGCAGACACTTGCTAATTAGTGTGAAGTTTTCAAGTGTGTTCATGTTTACAGGGAGGCCAATAGTTCCGCTTACTTCATGTTGTCAATCCATTTTTTGTGCCACCTTGACCTTTGCAAAGTTCAAGACTTCAAATGGCTTTCCCTATTTAACTAGGCTTTGTCTTGGTTAGATATAGCTTCTTTGAATAGGTCTTAAGATCCTTAGTTAGTCTCTTTCCTTTTTTAAAGGAAGAGTCTCCCTTATTTATGCATCTCTAGAATTTTGTATTGAGAGGAGTCCTCTCCTTAGGTACATTTTTTTTAGTTTCTTTTCGTGTAAGGGGATGAGTGGAATAGCCTTAGTAGGAAAGTCCACTCAGAACCACCTTAGGTTCGGAGGTAAGGTTTTATGTCCCCCTCCTTGTAATTTTATTTGTTTATCTATGCGAAGGCCTGGGGGTGTTGCTAAGCCCCCCCTGACCCCTCCAAGGGTCGTTCAAATAAAAAAACTAGGCACATGACTATAGTAGAATAATCTTCCCCATTATTAGGAATACTAAACCTATGCATACTAAGGGCTCTTTCATTACTACTGCTCATGTTCTCGTAATTCATGCTACAATTTCGATGAAAATCATACCCAACCTCTGAACATACTTTCTCATAAATATCTCAGCTGAAACAAGATTTAAGGAAAAGAGTATGACTCACTTTAAGCTCAAATGCACGATTCATATGAATATGGGTGCATTCATCTGAAACTGAACACTTCACTTACTCTCTGGCTTCTTTCAAGCCCTTCTGGAGTCTCATGACTTCCTCAAAACTCTTTCTAAGAAAACTCATCTATAAGGATCTTTGAACTCCACTTTTCAACCACCTCTAGTATGATGGGTAATCAAATGAATAAGAGAATACACGAGTTAGAATACATCTGTATGACTTAGCTTTTTTGCACGATAAGAGTATGAAAGAAGGGAAACTTTTCTTAAATGTCTGTAATACCTCATTTACGGAAGTGGGGCCCTCACAACCATAAACAAGAGCCTACATGACACGACTTCATAGACACCCTAGGACACTTAAACTTTGTGCTCTGTTACAAAGTTTGTCACGATCCGAGCCTACGCCCTGGACATGACCGACACTCGAAGACCATTGCTGGTCCCCAAGCGAACCCTCATCATGGCTGACTAGAAGTGGAAGACTTACTTAAGCATACAAAGCTTGAAAAGTGAAATCTCATTGATTTTAGCTACTTTTAGCAAAAGTGTTGCTAAAATAGCAACAATTAATAAAAATGTCAAACATATTACACTATTAGAATTTAGTTGTTTGCCCGATTTTAAAATTGGTCAAATGGAGTTCCCCGATGACGTTCCAACTACTTTTGAGTAGTCGGTAGACTGAGCGTCGGAAAATACTTGTCGTCTACCATAGTCACTATATATAAATTTAAACCTTACCATTAAAGTACTACAACATTTTATGCTTTTAGCCAAATCTGTTAAGTGTGGCCTAAACTAGCATAAAGTGTGACATTTGATAAAAGGCTACACTTTTTTATTTTAGGCAACACTTTTTTAGGGTGACCTAAAAAGGTGTAACCATTGACTTTAGGCTACACTTTTCAGGTGTTGTCAAAGTAGCTACACTTAAAAAGCATGGCCAATGAGGTACAAAGGCCACGCTTTGTCGCGTATCATTCACAACACGTCACTTTAATAATACTAGACTTCCAAGCGTGGCCTTGGCTTTATTATTTGTCACACTTTAAAAGAGTAGCCTTTTGTACCTCTCTTGTAACAACACTTTCAAGTGCAACCTTTTCTTATGTTCATGCTACATTTATAATTAATAGGGTTTAAGGTCTACCTTTTGTACCTCTCTTGTAACAACACTTTCAAGTGCAACCTTTTCTTGTGTTCATGCTACATTTATAACTAATAAGCAACAGAGTTTACGTCCATGTAGCCACAATTTTGATGTGTGAAAATGTTGTCACGAATTTCTATAGCCACAATTTCTATTTGAAAAGGAGTAATGTTCATTTACGTCAATACGTTCACCACCTAATTATATATAGTGGGAAGTTGCCCTGTCCAATTAGTTGGTATTTAACAATGTTTTCAACATTAACAATGAGTTGTGTCGAAGTGTTCTTCATAGAGTTCAGCAAATGGAAAATACTTCTTCAAGAAGATAAAGGTTGACATATAGGAGCAACACCAAAAAATGATGAAAATGTCGTCAGATGTTAAAGTGGACGTGTTGCAGCTGTCATTTTCTTGTGAGAGCAGGCACTCCCATGTTTCCAGCAGCCAACAGTTATTAAATGCAAAAGAAGAAGTGCATATTCAAACGGGGTATGTGAAGGTGTCCTGCATATATAAGAGTAACAGATACGACATCAATATGGTGATGTAATTATCTTTGGAAAAGCAAAACATGGCTAGAGAAAATAATGGGCCGAAAAAACATGAATATGACTGAAAACAAAGCCACAACTAACTCACATACCCACCACAAATGTCTACAAGCATCTATAATTAAGAACCACTAACAACTAGTTGGGAGGCCCAACATACCTATTAGTAATATAACGAAGAAGAGAACCCCAAAATTATAAAATCCGGAAAGAGCGGAGCATACAATCATAAGGTGATCACTCGACCACTTGGAATAAGGACTTGTGTGTACCTAATAACCTGCAGGCATGAATGATGTGTCCCCAAATAAATTGAGACATCAGTCCAAGATAATGTATTGATAAAGCAAAAAAAAAATAGTAACTAAGACGGTATCATGGATTGACAACTGCAAATACAGATAAGGTTTAAAGATAATATAACCATGCTTACCAACTCAAGAATCTATGAATAGCTGATCTGATATCATAAAGAACTGTAAATAATCGAGTCAAGACTCAAAGTTAACCCGAAAGTACTGACCTTCTCGTGTCGTAGACCTTAAACCATGACTAATGGATAGCTAAGTGATCGAGCAATCCTAGTGGGCGAGTTAAACAAGTCTCTTGCAAGTCTCAAAGTATACCAACACAACAATACAAATAAGCGAGGAGTGTCCAAGGTACCAATATAAAATTTTAGATATACCAGCAGGAAATAGGAGTACCAAGTACAAGTTTATACAAAAACTTTAGTTGGTTAGCACATAAATAGCCCTACCACAAAGTCAAGAGCCCAAATCGTAGACTAAACAATGCATCAAGTACCTTAGCTTACACGCGAGTAGATACAACCTTTAACACAAATATATTTCTTTGTAATTTCCAATAGCTTCATCATGTTGATATGAATCTATATTAACAGCTAAGGTAATAACAGGTTGTGCAAATTAGACTTTATCCTCCAAATAACAAATCTGAGCAGCCCACCCTCTCGTGTTGTAACTTAATTGAATAGGTACAGATTAGAAAAGGACTTCATCAACTTCATGAAAGTTGTAGATATATTTCTCGGGGTTACAACGAGTCCAGAACCACCACAAAATATGTTTTGCACAAAAAGTTATCGTGAAAAAAATAAAAATAGAATATAGGGGATTTTCTAAGATGGGAGTTGGACAGAACATTCCTGTCTCGTGTCCCCTATGTCTATATATAACAGCAAAATCAGATTATAAAATAAGAATAAGGGTTGTAGAGATATGTGTCACCTTTCCGAAACATATTTTCATAAATTCAAATATAGATCTACAAAAGGAGCTATACAAAAATCACTAAACACTGCACATATCAGAAAGTATGTTTTTGTTACTTTTAATCCAAGCGTGGCAACAAAACTCCAATAACTATTTATGATTCTCTTCATTCCAACGACGACAATCGAACCCTTCTTTAAACTCAAATCTCTACTATGACCGCTTCACGAATTACATGACTGCCAAGACCATCATATAACCTTTCGAAGTAAAACTGATATCTCAAGCTTATGTGATAGAGTCGACAATGTACATGAAAATGATACCTACATATACAAGACAATAACACATCGTGTTAACTACAAATACTAAGATCTTGTGCATATTAAAACATGGTGTCAATTTCAAAAAGCTAATAACACTTACCAATTTGTCAATAGAGTAAGATGGTCTGTCTAACTCATTCACTCCACTTAAAATTTACAATAAAATTATAATTCTCCCATCAAGTGGTGTTGCTTCATATAACGACCAAAAGAATTCAAAAATTGTTGAAATAAATATTGAGAAAGATGGATGGTACTTCACAAGATGTATCTGTTAACTTTTCAAGTAATAACAAATATTTCCAAGCAAATCTTGAAAAACTTACTCTTTGATAACAAGCTAGAACTGATAACTAAAACCATAAGGAATCATGCTAAAAGGAAAATTTTCAGGAATCAAATTTATAGAATCACTAATTAATTAAAGAGACTAAAATTTCTTCATTAAATTAACATCAACTAGAGAAAACCTCAACAAAAATCCACATGGCATAAACATACCTGAAAACTTGATGGGCAATGAATAGAACATTCGTCGTTTTTCCCATTCAAGGAGAAGCATAAAAATTGTATGCTGGGATGGTAAGAAGAGTGAAAGGAACAATCATTCATCTCGTACATTTAGCAACAAAAACTGAACACTAAACAGTCAAAAAAATGTTAAAATATCACGAGCAACTTGAGCAATTAAAATATAAATTGATTGTTCTATCAAACAAGAAAATCATGAGCAGAAATGGTGCTTCCGCAATATACTTCTGGTAAAAAGTATATCCTTAATCTGCTTCTTTGACTTCTCATCAACACACTTCTTTTAAAAAGAAACAAGTGTTTTCGTAATACACGGACGAATTGTGTAGATTTGTGAATGTGACCTCCACCTTTCACACGGATTCACACGTCTACACCTACAAAACGGTGTCTTCCTAAAAGTATAATAGGTTCACAAGCCCTGTACCTGAGAATCTCTGGCTGTACTAACTAGATAGCTACACCATTGATCTTGATCGAACCTTTACCGTGTTTGCAGTGGGTAACTGCTACTGCGGTCTTCTTTCGCCCGAAGCATTGAACATATTCCGCCATTTTGTTGAGATGAGAAGATGAAAATTAGAGTATGTAATTGAAATACTATAGTTACTTGTGCTAGAGTTCTCAAAGACATAATGATCATCACAAAGAAGACATTAGTGATAAAGTCATAAAACACAATTTACGAGCTTCTTAGAGTCAGGTGTACTTTAATAACTCAGTATTTGTATTTCCCATATCAAAGACTAATGTATTTTAACATAAGGAAAGAGATAACAAAAGATGGCAACAACACAAATGACATCTTCAATATAAGAGTTACCAGGAAACTTAGCCATAAATATTAGAACATGTTGTGGACTATAATCAGTTTTTTCATATGAATTCAGTACTATATAATAACGATTGTTACAGGAAGTGACTGCTTATTATTTGGATTACTTTGCTTGTTAATATTCAAAAAGAGATAGTCTTTTCATTCGAATTACGTAGTCACTTCAAAAAAAACAAGGGAGATGGTGTTTAACCATACTGATTTACATACAACTTATACAATACAGTAAGAGCTACCAATAAGTTGTAAGGGGAAGAGAGGGGTTCAGTCATATACTTACACTGTTATGAGAAGGTACTATTTTACGATCACACGAGAGCTTTGAGTCTTTTGAATCTAAAGAGCAAGGATTTGTTGGGGATAGGTAAGCATCATCCATCTTTTTTTGAACCAGACACTGTATTCAAGTGCTTGTCAAGTTTGATGCTTATCCTCATGCTGCCTACCTTGTTTGCTGCATTTGTTGATAATTATGTTAGTTAATTGGGCCTTGAAGTTTCTTTCTTTCTTTTTTTTTGCTTGTACAGAAAAAAATCATTTTTGCTTGCCTACCTTGTTTGCTTCATTTGTTTGAAGGTGTATATCGTCAAGTGTCACTTGCCTTAAATGCTACAAAAGATCTATTTGTGTTCTTAACCTTTATGACAATCAACTCCTATTTTCCATTCAGTTTTTGTACGACACTCGCTTGTGATGGCAAAGACCACAAAGCTTAAGTATCTTTGTAGCACTTGTAGTTGTGGAACCAATAAAACTCGAACTTGGAGCCATGGCTGAAGAAACAATACTTAACTTGTCTCCATTCCCATAACTTTTTGACACACACGAGCTACTCAAATGAACCATATAAGCAGCAGCAACATGAGACATGTCGGTTATCAAAAAAAGGTTCTCTTATTTTGTTAAGGAAAAAAACAGAAATTAGATGCATAACCACCTTTAAAATAACAATAACAAGTGTTGACGCCAGCTCAGGGCCAGCAATCACTAAAACTACATTACTATTTCCATTCCCAAACAATCACTGAAACTACATTACTCGTACACAAACCCGCTTTGTCATATGTTGGATTGGAATGTATCTGAATTCTTTCACCAACAATGTTGATAGGTTTCAAAGTTATGAACTTAAAAGTTTTGGCAACTAATTAAGTGTAAAAGTAAACCTAAGATAAGATACAACTATCTGATGTTTTCAGTCATTTCAAATGGAACCATATTTCTAAATCAATAAATCAGGTCTCAAATAATATTCACTCATTAATGATATTTACTCTCTACATCTATGGCAACAACACAAAAAGTTATTAACAGAAAAACTTCACTTTTCCACCAAAAAGAGTAAATTTCTACAACTTCTATCTGTGTAATATGGAAAAGACATTCCTAAAATGGCAAAGGTACCGTCTATTGATTTGAGTGACATTTGTAGATAGTCGAAGTTAATTTCTTTGATAATGACTTGTATAGAACTGAGTATAAGAGTTGTGACAATACCAGAGCCCATTAAACCACCACCAATAACAGCAACCTTCTATATTTTCCGGTTAATGGTATGTACAGGTACTATTCGTAATTGATTCTGCGGTTTCCCTTCATATTATCTTCTAAAAAATTTAGCCTAAATGTCAAAATAGCCACACCTATGGTTTTGAGAATGTTTTTACCATGCAAACATACAGAGAAAAGAGAACTCCTAGAAGGTCGTTTCAGTCCAAGATGAATTAGCAGCTCCAGATGGCTCATTTTGTTTCTTATACGTTATAAGCATGCTCAATGACCCAGGAATTTATTGAACCAAACTTACCTTTGCTCTTTGCAGTGATTACTAGATGACAAAGTTAGCATAAGGGTCCATATGTATCATTGAACCACTTGGATGACTGAGCAGCTCGGTGATCATTCTCGTGGAGTGCTCTTCTCTTGAATCGAGGATAATTTCTCAGCAACATTACTAGCGTCTTATTGCATGAGAGAGTCAGAAAGTATCCTTGAAGTCTATCAATTAAAATATACATAACACTCTGTAACTTCAATCCCACAAGATGTTGCACCACATTGTTGCTACATGAAATGAAACCTAAAAGCAATTAGACCTATATAGCAACTTCATCTTCACACATTACATAAGCAGAAGAAAAAGAAAACAAGTCTTCTGATAATTGCACTTCATTTGTCAATATCTCGGCAATTATGCAATCTCTGAGTTCTCCACCAGCAGATTCTACGCATGATTGTATCACACATCACCGCATTTTGGGTAGCAATTGCAAAGCAGTTGTTTGCAATTTCATAGAGAAGAGGCTGCAATATGCAGTTAACTTGTGAGGTACTTGTTTCAGGCAAAAACAAAACTTAAACAGAAGCACTGATCAAGCTAATGGAAGAGGCCTGCTACAGGGGAACACCGGACAGCTTATACAGAGAAATGGGACATGAGAGTGATTATTTATATTCGGCAAAAAATACGAATATTGTGGAAATATATAAATTACATTCTCGTAACAATTCAGGAAAGCAATTAAAGAATAAACACTAATTTTGAGGGAATTGTGCATAGCAACAATTTGCAGACATGAAGAATAACCAACAGAAGCTAGTGTAATTTAATTTACTGGAAACAACAAAATTTTTTATTCTGTTATGCCTAAACCTTTGAACCAATATTATATATGTGAACTTTTTCTTTCTTTAAAGCTTTTTCCATCTACATAGATTTATCATTTCATCTCTATTAAGTTTATATCTTATAAAATCACAACACTCATGTTACATTTAATTGGTATCTAACTATTTATAAACAGTAAAAGTTGGTCCGTCAGGGTATACAATCAATGAACTATCCTCTAATCTCAAATTAGAAGGAGCAAGCTACAGGAGCACTCTGTATCAATTAAGCTTTATTCAGGTCAATTTCATATCATTACTAAATAATTTAAGGCAAATTAAAGTTCTTTAGAAATTAGAACTAAATATTCATACTTATCTCAACTCACTTTTATGTATACTTTACTAATAATGTATTTGGCTGTATAGCTAAAATTCATGTGATTTCATCACTTAAAAACATAAAAAATTATGAGTTAAAATTCAAACTCTATCTGGCATGGGAATAGTAAATCATTTCAACAACATATTATAACAGGAAAAGATCAAAAGCAAGAGCTCATAGCACATTTTTTCACAATTAAACTTTGAATAATACAAAATTCAATCAGCAAAAGTATTTTCCACCATTTTCTCTACAAAGTTAAACATTGTTGTTGCAATAAAAGAAGTACCTAAAATACAAATCTCATAAACTTCATCAGTCTCGAGCAGTAAGAGACCCATAAACTGTTTATACTCTTATCAATATTAAAACATGCTAAACTCGTGCATAAATTTCAAAATTCTGTGAGAAGATGTCAAAACATTACCTGAAACAGTCGCATAAGCGAGAAATTGTTCGGTGAGAGAGATTTCAAATGGAGCGAATTCACTCGAGTCTATGATGTAGAGCTGAAGCAAGAAGTAGAAACTGATTTTTTCAAAACCTAATGCCCAGAATTGGTCGAGGTGAGATTTAGAGAAGAGGGAAGTTGACAAATTTAAGTTCTTTCGCGGCTCAACAGTGTTGATAAAAACGTGCTCCTTAGTCCTTAAATTTAGGGGATCTCAATTTTAATAATAATAAGTTGTAAGTTATTTTTTAATAAATATTAAATACTATTTGTAAAAAAAGTAAATATTTCATGACAAATAAAGAGATTATTAGAAGATATTTGACATATTTAGAGTACTATATCTCATAAAAAATAATTTAAAATAAGAATAGTTATATTATCATATGAAAACTAGAAGACATCAATTATATAAAAGTTATAAACAATTTAAGTTTAAGGTCTCGTTTGATTTTTATTTTAAGTCACTAATATGCTTGAGCCGCTCCTATTCTTTCCTTTCTCAATCTTTTTTTCTTTGTATTCACCGCTGTCTTTGTGAATATGGGGAACTGAATATTTTACCCTAAAAATATTATGGAGGGAGTATTTGATTTAGCTGAAAATTTATGAGAATATTTGGACACACTTATAAAATGTTGCTTTTATATTTATAATAATAATAAAATAAAGGACACTTAAAAGCGTAGCAATATATATAATTAACTCTTGCAAATTATTCTATCATTTAGCAACACTTATAATGTGTAATCTATATTACTTAATGGCACATTTTATAGACGTGGCCAAAACTTTGATATTCAAAAGCGTGCCCTTAGATATTTTTGACAAAATTTTGTAGTTTGGTCAAGAATTAGTGTGGTCTTAGACCAAATTTGTTCTAGCGAGCTACTTAAAAACATAAAAATTTGATTGATTGTCAAAATTTCATCAACGCTACATAAATTAGGACAGAAGAAATAATACTATATGAAAATTAGGTCAAAAAATATAAATCGCAATCATTAATAATACTATCAAAATTTAATTCACGTGTCACGAAAATTTAAACAAAATAAGTACTCCTCCTGTTTCAATTTATTCGAGACTTTTTATTTTTCGAGAGTTAAACAATTTAATTTTGACTAGAAATTTGAGAATCAAATCTTCATTTCTTTTAAGTTGAAATTTATATAAGGCGAAATAGTCTGGTGGACCCTTATACTTGTATTACTTTGTATTTGAATCCTTTTACTTATCCCTTTGTCATCTGGACCCTTAAGCTAAATTAAAATGAGACATTTAAGTCCATCCAACCATGTGAGTACACAATCTTTTATATAATTGACATATCATATCCACGTCAGATATATTAATGCCACATCATAATTATTTCATGCTATTTTTACAAATTATTAACCAAAATTATTTATAAAATATAAATAATAACATTTTAATTTATTATTGGCATTTCTAATTCTCCTATTTTCACGATCAAAAGAAAGCCACCATCGGCGGCATCACCATTTTTGCTTGCGTCATCGCCACTTTTATAGGCGAAATCACATATACTTTCTCCCTCACCCGTCTTCATCTCGTTGTACACCATCACTATTTTCCTTTCCTCCTCCAATTTCCACTAAACAACAACCTAAGCCACCTAACAATCATATCTGGCCACCGCACAACCAGATCCGGCCAACCTTTTCGTAATCCAACACTGACTATTATTTTAACACCCCAAACTGCTTACAAATACAATTTCGCACCAACATCTGACATGAAGCTCGTCGAATAGATCCAAAATTCCCATGAAATTTTCTTGGTTTATTGAAATCGGTTGAAAAAGATAATTTTAAGGGATTAGAAGAAGACGATTGCTGTGAAAAATTGAAGATGGAGATATGCAAACTCCTCTCTCCTGCGTACATGCAAATTCCCTTGCCGATCGCCGCCTCGTCGTTCCCATTCTAGCGAAAAAGGCACTAGAGTCTCCTCTCTCCCTCTCACACACCGCAATGAAACCAACACTGTTCTCTCTTTCAACTGATAATCGCTATAAAACCTGATGTCACCAAAGTGTCAATCCAAGATAGGGCTAAGCAAGATGATTATGGAATAGAGAGAAAAAAAGTTTTTACAACGATGGTGGGAGAAAAAAAAGAGTTTGGCAACGATGATTGGAGAAAAAGATGACAAAGGGCTAAGTAGAAGGGTTCAAAATACAAACTGATACAAGTATAAGGGTCCACCAAACCATTTTGCCTTTATATAATTGTAAACCATCTCAAAAGTACTATAAGCCACGATAATTAATAATTCAAAATGTCAAAAATATCTATGAAAATACCTTTTCTCGTGCATTGATGATTTTGTGCATAGGATCATACTTAGTACATGTAGCTTGTACTAACTCATATTTTCTTCCTTTTTCTCAAACATTTTAGGTTCAGGCCATTGAGGAGAGTCGTGGTCATCGAACAAGAAGACTTGGCTTTCTCCTAGTCAATTAGTGAGTCCTCATGAGTTCCAAGGATAGACCCACTCATCAAGCCCTATTAGTTTTGTCTATGTTCTGAGAGAATTGTTCCATTCTCATGTTGAGACTTTCACTGTAGCCTGTATAACATATTGTAATAGACTAAGGGCTATGCCCAAACTATTGTTATTCACTTTATAGATGATTTAATGTGAGACAAAGTACTAGACTAAATTCTTATATGTTGTGTGTTGTTTATGCGAGAGGCATATGCATGCTTCCTATGTAGAGTTCTATGTAAACCTCCTTTTTATATAAGCAAAAGTTTTTAATTTTCCTATATTTCCTTACCTATGATGTGCTATGACGAGAGCTAAGGGCTTGTCTTAGTCCTCGTAGAGGACGCCGCCGCCGGTTACGCCGAGGTGGCACTTGGGGTCGTAACAAACTTTGTATCAAAGCATTAATGTTAAAGTAAATCCTTGGATTGATGTCTTACTAAACCATGTATATGTAGAGTCTTATTCATAATTGTAAAGTGTGACACACTTATGAATGAGAGACTATGTGATGCTTAGGAACTTTCACTCTCTTGTTATTCCTTGGTCTTGGCTAAGAGTTCTAGATCTATTTAGTCCTTTCTTCTAACCTTTTTATTGTGCTTATAGGCAATTAATACAAGGAGGAATAATGCTTGAAGGGCCGGAGAGAAGAATTTGAATGAGGCGGTTCCCCCTAAAGCTCCTCAAAACCCTTAAGTTCCTATTGAAGAAGGGGCTATATCTAAAGTTGAGATAAGGCCGGCCATTCATAGCTTGACTCAAGTGTTGGCTAACCAAGTTTCTAGGGATGAAAGGGTGCAAGTAAACCCCAATGCTAACACCACCTTCAAGGATTAGGGATTTCACAAGGATGAATCCCCCTACTTTCTATGGTTCTAATGTGGAGGAAGACCCACAAGGTTCATTGATGAAGTGTTGAAGGTTGTTGATGCTATGGGTGTTTCTTCTCAAGAAAGGAGGAATTAGCCTCCTACCAACTCAAAGATGTAAATCAAGTGTGGTATGAGCAATGGAAGGATGAGAGGCCGGTTATAGAAGGCCGAGTTACTTGGGGAGCTTTCAAAATGACTTTCCTTGATAGGTTCTTTTCCTTGGAACTAAGTATGAGGAAGATGCAAGAATTCATCAACCTTCATGAAGGGTGTATGGGCGTGAAGGAGTATAGCCTCAAGTTCACTCAACTTTCAAAGCATGATCCTTCTATGGTTGCGGATTCTAGAGCCAAGATGGACAAATTTGTCATGAGAATATCCGATCTTGTGGTTAATGAATGTAGGTCATCTATGTTGATTCCTAGCATGGACATCTATCGTCTTATGGTTCATGCAGAACAAATTGAGAAGCAAAAGCTTAAGCAAGTTGGTAGGGAGTTGAAGAAGGTAAAAACCGAAGATGGGAATTATTCCAATGCTAAGTTTGAGGTACAAGACAAACCAAGGTTCAAAAGAAGGTTTTCCAACCAAGGCCCTTCTAATTATCCAAGGGTCAACAAGAGTAAGGTTCCTAATCCCAAGCCTCAAGAGGGGAAAGGTGGAAGATCTTATGTTAAGAAGCCTCTTTGTGCAAAATGTGATAAGAGACATGATGGTAAGTGCCTAGTTTGCACGATTAATTACTATGGTTGTGGAAAGAGTGGTCACATGAAGAGAGAATACCCTATGATGTAGACTCAAAGAAGTGAAAATGCTCAAGTTCAAGAAAGTTCCCCAAATCCGAATGCTCCTAAGAAGAATCACTTTTATGCTCTCCAATCCTGAAGTGATCAAGAGTGCTCACCAGACGTGGTCACCGGTATGTTAAAATTATTCTCCGCATTGACGTATATGTTTTGTTGGATCCGGTAGCTACATTGCCATTTGTGACCCCTCTTGTACCATGAAATTTGAAATACTACCCGACATATTAGACGAATCTTTTTCGATTTCTACCCTGGTGGGTGATTCTGTGGTGGTTAATAGAGTCTATAAAGGTTGTCATATTTCCTTGCGCAATAGAGTTACATTAATTGACTTGATAGAACTTGATATGCTAGATTTTGATGTTATTTTGGGTATAGATTGGTTGCATGTTTGCTTTCCCTCTATTGATTGTAGGACAAGGATAGTGAAATTTCAATTTCCAAATGAACCCAATTTTGAGTGGAAGGGAGGAAACTCAAATCCTAGGGGTAAGATCATCTCCTGTCTAAAAGCTTCAAAATTAATTTCAAAGGGTTGTCTCTACCACATAATAAGAGTTAGGGATCTTGAATCCCAATAAAGTCGGTATCCATGGTGAGGGAATTTCTGGAGGTATTTCCCAATGACCTTTCCGGAGTTCCTCCAGAACGGGAGATTGACTTCGGCATAGAGTTGTTGCTGGATACACAACCTATTTCAATCCCTCCTTATCGGATGGTCCCGACATAGTTGAAGGAGATAAAGACTCAACTCAAAGATTTGTTAGATAAGGGCTTTATTCAACCAAGCATATCGCCATGGGGTGCTCCAGTATTGTTTGTAAAGAAGAAGGATGGGTCATTGAGAATGTGCATCAACTATCATCAATTAAACAAAGTCACTATAAAGAATAAGTACCCGCTCCCTAGGCTTGACAACTTGTTTAATCAACTCCAAGGAGCGAGTTACTTTTCGAAAATCGACTTGAGGTCGGGTTATCATCAACTTAGGGTGAGAGAAGTTGATGTTCCAAAAACGGCATTAAGAACAAGATATGGTCATTTCGAATTCCTAGTAATGTCATTTGGCTTAACTAATTCCCCGACGGCTTTCATGGATCTCATGAATCGGGTTTTTAGAAAGTATCTTGATTTGTTCGTGATTGTATTTATTGATGAGATTTTGATATACCCAAGGAGTGAGGATGATCATATGGATCATATGAGAATAGTTTTGCAAGTTCTCAAAGATAACCAACTTTTTTGCTAAATTTAGTAAATGTGAATTTTGGTTGAGATCGGTAGCTTTCCTTGGTCACATTGTCTCTAGTGAAGGGGTCGAGGTAGGTCTGAGGAAAGAGGAAGTAGTCAAAAGTTGGCCTAGACCTTTTAGTCCTACCGACATTCGGAGTTTTCTAGGGTTCGCCAGTTGTTATAGGAGGTTTGTTGAGGGATTTTCATCTATCACATCTCCATTAACGACCTTGACCGAAAAGAAGTCCAAGTTCGAATGGTCTGAATCTTGTGAGAAAATCTTCCAATTATTGAAAGATAGACTCCCCTCCACTCCGGTATTTACCTTACCAGAGGGCGCCAATGGGTTTGTGGTTTATTTTGATGCCTCCCGAGTGGTCTAGGATGTGTGGTCATGAAACATGGAAAAGTCATAGCGTATGCCTCTAGACAACTCAAGCCACATGAAAAGAATTATCCAACACATGACCTTGAGCTTGCGGCTGTGGTATTTGCTCTAAAGATTTAGAGACACTATCTATATTGGGTGCATGTTGACGTGTTCACGGATCATAAAAGTCTAGAATATGTATTCACCCAAAAAGACTTGAATTTATGACAAAGAAGATGGTTAAGCTTCTAAAAGACTATGATATGAGTGTCCTTTACCATCCCGGGAAAGCTAATGTGGTGGCAGATGCTTGAGTCGAGTGTCTATGGGTAGTGTGGCTCATGTGGTTGATGAAAAGAAAGAATTAGTGAAGGATGTTCATCGGTTGGCACGATTGGATATCCAATTAGAAGAATCTTCAAAGGGTGGTTTTATGGTTCGTCACAACTCTGAGTCATCTTTAGTGGTGGATGTGAAATCTAAGCAGCGTCTTGATCCCTATTGATGGAGTTGAAGGAGTCAGTCCTTATAAAGAATAACGAATCATTCTCCCAGGGGGAGGATGGGATACTTAGGTACCAAGTTAGGTTATGTGTTACGAATGTGGATGGTTTAAGGAAGAAGATCATGGAAGAGGCTCATGGCGCCCGATATTCCATTCACCCGGGGGCCACCAAGATGTATCATGATTTGCGTAATATTTATTGGTGGAATAGAATGAAAAGAGGGACATCAAATTTGTGGGTAGATGCTAGAATTTCCAACAGTCAAAGCCGAGCATCAAGGGCCGGGAGATCTTCCCCAAAATATTGACATTACCACTTGGAAGTGGAAAGATGTCAACATGGACTTCGTGGTAGGTTTACCTCCTACACGTCGACAACATGACTCAATATGGGTCATAGTGGATAGATTAATCAAGTCATACCACTTCCTTCCCGTAAAGGTCTCTTACTCGGCGGAGGAATATACTAAATTGTATGTTAAGGAAATCGTGAAGTTGCATGGGGTCCCCTTGTCCATCATTTCGGATAAGGGAACTCAATTCACTTCACATATTTTGAAATCTTTCTAATATGGACTTGGTACGAGAATAAGGCTTAGCACCGCTTTTAATCCTCAATCAGATGGACAAGCAAAGCTCACTATTCAAACTCTATAAGATAAGTTGAGGGCTTGAGTGATTGATTTCAAGGGTAATTGGGATGATCACCTACCAATAATCGAGTTATTCTACAGTAATAGCTACCATGCAAGTATCGATATGGCACCTTTTGATGTTCTTTATGGTATAAAGTGTGTGTCCCCGATTGGATGATTTGAAGTGGGTGAATTTTCTCTTCTTGGTCTATAGTTAGTGTATGAAGCCACGAAGAAAGTTCGACTCACAAGGGAGGGGTTGAAAACGGCTTTTAGTCGGCAAAAGTCTTATGCAGACAATAGAAAGAGAGACCTTGAATTCGAAGTAGGAGATTGGGTCTATTTTAAAAATTTCACCCATGAAAGGGTTGATGAGGTTCGGAAAGAAAGGGAAGCTTAGTTCTCTTTATGTGGGCCCGTATGAAATTTTGAAGCGAGTTGGGAGTGTTGCCTATGAGTTGAGGTTTCCAAATGAGTTGGCCATGATCCATCCGGTGTTCCGTGTTTCTATGCTTAAGAAATGTATAGGTGATCCGGTTTCCATTTTTTCTTAAAAGGTTTAGGGGTAAAAAAGGACCTATCTTATGAAGAGGTCCCAGTTAAGATTTTGGCTAGTCAAGTTAAGAAATTTTGAAATAAGGAGGTTGCCTCCGTAAAAGTTTTGTGGAGGAACCACCTGGTTGAGGGAGCTACATGGGAGGCCAAGGTTGTCACATCCCGAAACAACACCCTAGAAGATATGTCATTCTAGGAATGCAATTGGCGTACTTGACCACTTGGAGGTCTTTTAGAAGCCCTTCTCGTATCGTTCATCGCATATACATACTGAAAAGTAGTTCAGAATTAAAACTTTTCATACACAATTTATAAGTATCTAAAAACTCTTTCATATAAAACTCATAGGAAATACTAAGTCTCTATCTCATCAAAGCTTAGACAGAAGAATACTTTGGCCAC
This sequence comes from Solanum pennellii, assembly GCF_001406875.1. Taxonomy (NCBI): domain Eukaryota; kingdom Viridiplantae; phylum Streptophyta; class Magnoliopsida; order Solanales; family Solanaceae; genus Solanum; species Solanum pennellii. Next base: position 32,377,157 of record NC_028647.1, on the reverse strand, counting down.
GACCCATACTTAAAAATATAGAAATACTTAGTCTATTACAATACTTTGATAAAGGAAATAAAAGACATCTTATGCCCTCGAGTCAAATGAGGACATACTTCAATCACTTGAATGATGCTACGATCCAAGTCTTGCTTCCCAAATGCTCCTCACCTTATCAACCACTATAGAGATATATAAAGCAAGGAATTAGTACAACAACATGTACTACGTATGCATAATGCATAAAATCATGAAAACAGACATTTAATTGAAATATGCATCTTTATCATTTAAACATCTTAATATAATCATAACAATAACATTTAACACCTTAAAAACACATAAGAAATCACTTAATCAATTAAGAACATTTATATTAAATCTTTACAGTGAACTATGTCACTTTACAGTGACTATTTCTTAATGTTACAGTGAAGTTTCTCAACTTCACAAAGAACTCTTCCTAGCATGCAATCCTCTCACTACAAGCTATCGTAAGACTCACTTAAGTAATACAAAGAAAGACCGCCCTTACAACCTCTCTAGGAACACCTAAATGATCCTTAATACCAACTATAAGAAGACCAACACATAATTAGAAGACATCAACCACATAATCATGAGATCCTCCTACCAAAGGTGATTCTAAGTCTCACTTGAGTGAGTTGTGAAGCGACGCCCATACAATCCCTAACACACACATTAAAGAGATTCTATAGACTACCTAAGATATAATCATTCTCATTTAATACAACAACATATAGATGATACAACATTCTCCTTCCAAAGGATATCAAAAGACTTACTTAAGTAAATCAAGAAGATAACATCCATTTTTGACATCTTCAAGATTACCTAAATAATTCTTAAGACTACCTAAGGCTTAGATCATGTCTACATAATCAACCATCTTCCCTAACTAGAATCATTCTTAAGACTTATCTAGGTAAGATACGAAGTGACCATTCCTATGCCCCCTTCACACCTTAACTAGACAACTCTTAAGTACTTATTCATTTAACATGCTATCTTAACTTAAGCCATTACATTCATTAGTTCATTTAAGACTCATTCATCACAAAAGGACATTCAAGTAATGGTCTTGGACAAGACCTAGGGACTCTAACTAATACCTTCAAAGCCTATTGTGCAATGTCTAGATAGTATCCCGTACAACCACCAAAACTTCATATAACTTCTCTAATGCTAGTAGTTATCCCATATGACGAGAATAGGCAATAACCGATATAGACCATGATAGCTAGACATGGAATCCGGAGTTCTAACCTACTCCGATGAGGGTGTTATACTTGCCAAGGGTAGAACTAGGACACATCCCATGTAGGCACATGGTTATGGAATATGAAGGACTTTTATGCACTATAGTCTCATTCTCAAGTAGAGCTACATTGTACTCTAGTCTCCTTCTCAAGTAGAGTCACTTCTCATGGCGACTAAAATATCTCATTATGACTTTCCTAAGGATGATATGATGTCGTTCCATCCAACCAACCGTGAGTCCATCATCCTTTTCATGAAGGTTACCATTACAGATCTTCGACTTCAACATTCATAACTTTACCACTAGGTTTTAGGTTCCACGTACATGACCTTCTTAACATCATATAAGGTCTCACATATCATTCATTAATACATGACAAGGGTGCACTAAGCCTATTTAGTCAAGGCATATCATATTCACATATCATTCATACATGTATCAAGTAAGGGAAACAATACTACCAAACAAAACACAACATTCCTTACCATATTCCATATAGCATATCATTCTTTTAATCACTTAGGGATAAACCTCATCATCTTTTCTGTCATTCTATACATTACTATATCATCATCAATATAACTATCACAACTCATATAGCCAAGTAAGAACAATCATGCATCAACATCTAAGACTACACATATAAGCACATAGTCATAGTCTCCATGATCTCTTAACATACATAGAAAGAACACATACTTTCACATTACTTCATATGTAGATAGATATGCTCATACTGCACATAAATAAACTACACTAATCATTTTTATAATTCAAGTAGTGCCTGCAAGGCCATGATCATCATATTACAGAAAGTAACACCGACAAGGCCACACCAATTGCAAGTAAGGCACATAACACCGCCACCATAAGTGGACCATTCCAGTCACAACATAATTAAAGTCTAATTAAAATAAAATAAATATAATTAGGTTAGTGTACCACCACTCCATTCTCAACACTTCAATTCCATGCCAAATCATCCAATTCAATACCATAAGACCCTTACCCATGGCCATGAAGAATAATTCAATATAAAAACTATGATATTTAATGAAACTAGGCCAATTCAATATATATTCATCAATATAAGACAACCTAGATATTAATTCAATACAATTATTGCATCAATCAATAGCCCATAGAAAACTACACTAGAATCCATAAGCATTATGTCCAAATCGCTTAACCCATAAAGTAGTGAAAAACTAGGGTTCATCAATTATATGGGTTCATAGGTTAATTGAGTTAACATAATATAATTAAAAACAATTCAATCAATATACAATTCTTTAAAACCTTTAATGCAAGAACCCATGGATAGATCATGAAATTGGACAATTCATCTTCGAAAACTTTAGAGAACTTCTTCGAATTTTGGCTCCTTGATGAATAGAGTTTCAAGAATCAAAAACCATACCTAAGTTAAGATAATACTCCAATTTGATGAAGAATATCCACTCAATTCTCCAATCCAAGCCCTTCTTTGAGTTTTGGCTCCCATGGAGTTCTAGAGAATTTCTACGGGAATTTGGGTTTTGATTTTGAAGAATGAAATCTTCTAAGTGTTAAAGACTTATATACATGATTAAAATACCCAAAATACACCTAATGAACCTCCAATCTTCTAATTTGGACGTGGGGTGAATTTACAATTTCACCCCTAACATTACAATGAACTGTGCAGGGACACATCATCATAGACGGATGGCCATCGACGACCCATCCCTTAACCAACGATCCGTCTTGTTGGTCCGTGGTTTGGGACTGAGGCTGGTATTTGGATTCACCTCTCCCATGCCTAAATGTCAACCTACTCCCCCTCATCTATGGGGCTTTGACTGACCCACTGGGCGTCAATTGCCTCCGTAGGTTGGGCTGGTTTTTGACAACTTGGGCACTCTTGAAGGGTCCTTCTTCAAGGACCCTCGTATGGTCCTTGGTGATGTTTTCCCGGACATTTCCAACCTGAATATGTTTGTATACAAGTTTAGGACATATCACATGAATTTCATCCAAAACGAACATGTAAAACTCAATGAAACATGCCAAGACATACAAGGTCGTTTCAAGACAAACCTTTCAAACTCATAAACGTTCTTGGACGTTTGACCTGCAAACTTCATGAAACATGACAAACTGACTATAAACACTATAATAACTCATATAATGACCTCATTAAGTCATAAAACACACATATAAGCATATAACCACATATGAGGCATATAGGTGACTTAGTCGTCGAACGCCTTGGTCGTCACTTGACATTTCACGTCCAAATCACCTAAAACTCTAGACACTGCCTCAATACCATATTTTAGAAAAATTTAGGACCTTATACAATCATTACAACCATGTTAGTCTCTATTCACCTAAGTCATTTGAGGGGTGTTATAATCTCCCCCACTTGGACAACATTCATCCTCGGGTGACACTTTGTCACTCTACAAACACTTCCAAGAATAGAGATTCAACTAGCAGCTTATAACCATACCACATACCACCTTATACAATACAAGCGTCTAGAAGAAACATCAATTTCACAACATTAACACAACAAGAAACTATAATAAATTTATAACTCATATAAAACTCACATGCTTCATTCCAAATAGAAAAAAACTCATTTAATATTAATTATCATGCTCAAATACATCAGTTCTAACCACATTACAACAATTTTAGACCAAATAATGAATTAGTGAAATTTTGAAAAATCTCACAGTGTTCTGGATAGAAACATGCTAATATACAATTTAGAACCACATAAACACATCTTTTAACATAATAATAAATTCAAAAAGTACACAATGCAAGGAATCAATGAAATTCAATTTCAACAAGACCCCTAAACACAATACACATGCAACATACTTCTATGACATTCTACTCTCAAGCTTGAGTTGAATAGAAAAGATGAGACAATCAATCAAAACTCCTTTACTCACCAGTCCCCCACTTAAAAGGAACTCATACCACTAAAGAGATACAAGGACTTACCATCACTATAATCCAAAGTTTTTGGAGGATCTTGCTTTGCCTTCCTTCCTCTTATCTACAAAATATGACAATCTCTCCTCTTATGTCCTTCCTTACCACAATCAAAGCAATTCCCATACCAACTAGACACTTCCCATAGTGCCCCTTCCTACATGTATAACAAGTTGTCACGACCCAGACTCTGGAATCCGAATCGCAATCGGCGTCGTTGACCTCTCAGAGGTTGCAGACAAGCTTCATCTTGCATTCATCACATTCATATGACTAATTTTAGCGAAAAATTTAAAACTTTAAAGGTATGAAGTCTACATAGACTTCATATATAGTTATTTCATGAATTCATCATATACTAAGCTCAACATAAAGAAACAACCATCTAACAATTGTGGAATCAATTTAAATCAAAGAATAACATATCATAGTAGTTTGCCAAAATGGCTTTATTACAAAGCTTCGAATAAATGTATGAAAGAAACGCTAGGGACAACATCCACTAGCTATGTCTAAAACGAAGGCTAGACTAAAATTGTAGCATCCTCAAAATCAAAAGGACCTACCAAATGGTATCGAGAAACGCTGATGTCCAAACCGTTGCAAGAGTCGACAATAGGTCCCTTAACTGCATCAGTAAATAGTAAATAGTATTGGTTAGTGCACCCCTTGTACTAAGTATTGGTGTATGCACACGTACACATAAGGATATGCATGATCAAAGAAAGCTCTTCCTAAACAACATGCTATTTCTGGAAAGCCTAGTGACTAGAGTTTCCTAAATCGTTAGATGTGAATTGTGGTATGAATATGATGTATTTTAATGCATTCAAAGTACACAATTCATTTTCTATATGATTAAAAAACATTAGTATCATCCACATAATATTAGAACAACTCGGGCGAAGATATGACATTTTGATCCTCTTAGGACGAGAGCTCCTCTTTGTACACTTAAATTATTTTTCACTCTTTTTCTTCTTATTGTTGTGTAGTTCAATAATTTTTTTGGTCCTACATTTTACTTACAAGTGCAATGATTCATTGTAATCTCATACCCACAATGAATCGATGTAAGTAATCCAAGGACTAAGGAATGATTTCCCTACCTTATAGTGAGTCATTTTTTAACTATATATTCATTACCTTTCATAAGCAATTCTCTATTGATCATTCCATTCATTTCATTACTTTCATGTTTTATATATAATACATTTCATATACACGAGACTTTTGAATCGTTGATGTAGCATAAGACATCTCAAGTGAGGGCCCAACATATGGGACCTCAACCCGAGGACCTTCTTTAGCAAACACAAAATCTGCTTCATTCGTTCATTCATACTTCACATTATTCAAATTATTTTATTCGTAGGATGATGTAAACACCAACTATACCTTGGATGAAGTTTAAGACTCTCATCGGGATCATGAAGTGCAATGACCAAGATTGACCTAATGTCATTACTTGAATCTGATTTCACCTCCTGATTGTCTTGCAAAAACACTTTCGGTATCCTTCATTTCATTATCTTTCATACATTGAGGAACTCCAACCTTAACCGACATAGATCATGTGATCATCATGAAATCCAGTGTCTACCCCACACCGAAATGAGATGGAATCACCGGCCAAAGTGACCCAAAACATCCTAGCGTACATGGCAATTGAACCCCGCTAGATCCCTATATTGGCAGTATAAGTTCAAAGACTAGGAGATATAAGGAGATCCATACCTTGCATGCCAGACATTCTCATCTCATGAGAGTTACGTGAACCTCCGCCCTTCACGAAATAAGGCATCACGGCTCATAGCTAGCCTATCGGTGCTTAGAATAAAGTTCCATTTCATTCAACTCATACGACATGGAAGCTGGCTTCTAGTATGAGGAAATAATAACTCAATAGATGATTTCTCATCTCATCATTAGTATTAAGTATACATCAGTCTCAATACTTTCATTAGAGTGTACGTAGAGACTGGTCTCTTCATTATCTTTACACTCTCATAGGTGAGTACGTTTTGGTAACAATTAATTAGGATTATTTGAGATTGCTCTCTACTTTCACAGTAGCCTCTTATCATATTGTCACCACATTCATTAGCATTAGCACATTTGCTTTTCCTAATTACTTATCCCTTTTACGTGAATGTTCATTTCATCATATGCCAATGCACTTGGCCATTTAGTATGTTTCACACTCTTACTTAACCCTTCTAGGGTCTCATCATTTCATTACATACATCTTAGTTACTCATTCCTTTTTACGTGAATGTTCATTTCATTATCTTTTAGTGTTGACTCAAGCATTATGGAGGCTTGCTTCTAGATTGAGATTTACTTACTCTATTGATGACTAGTCATCCTTGCTTTACATTGATGAAACGTGAATTGTTCTTTCATATCATCCTTAATTTACATCGATGAATGTGAATTGTCGTTACATATCATCCTTAGGTGTGAATGAGACTAGTTTCACACATTCTAACACCTTCATTCGTGAGTATTCTTTTAACAAATTAGCTTTGGTGTAAGTAAGACTTGTCTCACTTTCTTTAACACCCCATTCTGGTCACTTACTTAATTTATACCCCTTTAATTATGTTATAATTCACGTTACTTACTTACTTTAGTGTAGTAACTTCATATCACCGCTTGTGGACGATGAGCACTTCATTCAATGAGTTTCATGTGTTCATAGTTCATTCTTGTGGAGCATGTTGGGAGTTGTCCCAATGAATGTCATGCCCTTGGATATGGGTTCATTATTATTACATTAGAAGTGTTTAATATATATTTGATACTCTTACTACACAAGAATTGACATATGATTAGTATTGGCTCAAGATTCGGGATGTTAGACTAGCAAATTCATCCTTTTTGGCATAAGCCAATTTTTAAGTATGTTCATATTTAAATTGCCATATGTATGAAACCTTATCCAATATTTTAATCATTTACATAAGTTCCTAGCCATTAACATATATTCAATCTGACCAAATAGAGCTAGCCAACTTTATTGGAACTAGATAGCCAATTTATTCAAGATATGATTTCATAGATGTCTTTTAGCCAATTCTTAGTTTATGGATTTTAGTGTAACGTTTTAAGAACATATTGGGCAGCATTATATTAACATTTGATGGCTTTAACATCTTCATAACATCACAACAATAGCAAGTCAATATTCAGCCAAATATACATATTCATTTAACACATCACGGACTTAACTTTGCATATTATCGATCTTTAATAATCATGATTAGATTAACTTTACGCAATTACAAGTTCATAAGTTAATTCGATACTCATAATTAAAGAACAATACATGTTAAGAACAACCAGCACCACATACCAACAACATGATCTCTAACCAATTCAACATTTTAATTGAAAAGAATACTAGGGAAAGGAGTATGACCAGAATGACGGAAAACAACCCTAGTTTTCAAGATCTTTGAATCGTTCAAAACAAAGTTCTCTTGGAGAAAGAAGTTCAGGAGAGAAACCCATACCTTAAGTAGAACTTAATCTACGAAGACCACCTTGAACGAACTTTGAAGAAACCTTGAAAATCATATAAGAAATTTTCTATTTTTTTTCTTGCGTTTTGTTCACTATTTTCTCACGCTTGTTTTCTGGTTTTAGTCGTGTATTTGATTGACTTTGAACGTGGTTTTTAGGTTTAGGAACTGACCTTGACTTATTCAACTTAGGGTTTGATAAGATAACTAACTAAATAAATTAACTAATTACTAAAAAAAACCCTCCTTAGTTGACCAAACATAGGAGAACATAACACTTAGTCAAATCTGGAAATTGGTGTTGACTATGGTTTTGGTAAATATTTTGACTTTATATTAATCAATTAAATCCTTAATTTAATTAATTTAGGTACCTAGGGTAAGAACTAAAGTACCCTCAAGTCATTGGAACTAAAATTAACCCTTTTGAACCATCCTAGGTTAAGTACTAGGATGTTTCTTTAGTTGTACTAGGTTAGTGTAAGAAATTCTGTTTGAACCCTTTAATTTAATTAATTAAATGGCTAATTTAATAATTAAGTGACCTAAGGTAATTACTAAAGTACACTGAAGTCGTTATAACCATAACTAATCCTTTAAACCATCCTAGGTTAGGTACTAGGTTTTTTTTTCTTGTTTTAACCGAAATCTGGAAATTGTTTTGCGATTTTGGTTTTGCCCCTTTAAATTAATTAACTAAGTTTCTAAATTAATTAATTAAGTAGCCTATGGTAATTAATAAAGTACCCTTAAGTTGTTAGGATCTTAACTAACTCTTTGGACCATCCTAGGTTAGGTACTAGGTTGTTCCTTTCTTGTCTTAACCCAAATCTGAAAATTTCATTTTTATTTTCGATTTTAGCACTTTTAAATTAATCAATCAATTTTCTAAATTAATTAATTAAGTAGCCTATGGTAATTAATAAAGTCCCCTTAAGTTGTTAGGATCTTAACTAACTCTTTGGACCGTCCTAGGTTAGGTACTAGGTTGTTCCTTTCTTGTCTTAACCCAAATCTGAAAATTTCATTTTTATTTTCGATTTTAGCACTTTTAAATTAATCAATCAATTTTCTAAATTAATTAATTAAGTAGCCTATGGTAATTAATAAAGTCCCCTTAAGTTGTTAGGATCTTAACTAACTCTTTGGACCGTCCTAGGTTAGGTACTAGGTTGTTCCTTTCTTGTCTTAACCCAAATCTGAAAATTTCATTTTTATTTTCGATTTTAGCACTTTTAAATTAATCAATCAATTTTCTAAATTAATTAATTAAGTAGCCTATGGTAATTAATAAAGTCCCCTTAAGTTGTTAGGATCTTAACTAACTCTTTGGACCGTCCTAGGTTAGGTACTAGGTTGTTCCTTTCTTGTCTTAACCCAAATCTGAAAATTTCATTTTTATTTTCGATTTTAGCACTTTTAAATTAATCAATCAATTTTCTAAATTAATTAATTAAGTAGCCTATGGTAATTAATAAAGTCCCCTTAAGTTGTTAGGATCTTAACTAACTCTTTGGACCGTCCTAGGTTAGGTACTAGGTTGTTCCTTTCTTGTCTTAACCCAAATCTGAAAATTTCATTTTTATTTTCGATTTTAGCACTTTTAAATTAATCAATCAATTTTCTAAATTAATTAATTAAGTAGCCTATGGTAATTAATAAAGTCCCCTTAAGTTGTTAGGATCTTAACTAACTCTTTGGACCGTCCTAGGTTAGGTACTAGGTTGTTCCTTTCTTGTCTTAACCCAAATCTGAAAATTTCATTTTTATTTTCGATTTTAGCACTTTTAAATTAATCAATCAATTTTCTAAATTAATTAATTAAGTAGCCTATGGTAATTAATAAAGTCCCCTTAAGTTGTTAGGATCTTAACTAACTCTTTGGACCGTCCTAGGTTAGGTACTAGGTTGTTCCTTTCTTGTCTTAACCCAAATCTGAAAATTTCATTTTTATTTTCGATTTTAGCACTTTTAAATTAATCAATCAATTTTCTAAATTAATTAATTAAGTAGCCTATGGTAATTAATAAAGTCCCCTTAAGTTGTTAGGATCTTAACTAACTCTTTGGACCGTCCTAGGTTAGGTACTAGGTTGTTCCTTTCTTGTCTTAACCCAAATCTGAAAATTTCATTTTTATTTTCGATTTTAGCACTTTTAAATTAATCAATCAATTTTCTAAATTAATTAATTAAGTAGCCTATGGTAATTAATAAAGTCCCCTTAAGTTGTTAGGATCTTAACTAACTCTTTGGACCGTCCTAGGTTAGGTACTAGGTTGTTCCTTTCTTGTCTTAACCCAAATCTGAAAATTTCATTTTTATTTTCGATTTTAGCACTTTTAAATTAATCAATCAATTTTCTAAATTAATTAATTAAGTAGCCTATGGTAATTAATAAAGTCCCCTTAAGTTGTTAGGATCTTAACTAACTCTTTGGACCGTCCTAGGTTAGGTACTAGGTTGTTCCTTTCTTGTCTTAACCCAAATCTGAAAATTTCATTTTTATTTTCGATTTTAGCACTTTTAAATTAATCAATCAATTTTCTAAATTAATTAATTAAGTAGCCTATGGTAATTAATAAAGTACCCTTAAGTTGTTAGGATCTTAACTAACTCTTTGGACCATCCTAGGTTAGGTACTAGGTTGTTCCTTTCTTGTCTTAACCCAAATCTGAAAATTTCATTTTTATTTTCGATTTTAGCACTTTTAAATTAATCAATCAATTTTCTAAATTAATTAATTAGGTAACCTATGGGAATTCCTAAAGTACCCCTATGTTTTTAGGACCATAACTAACCTTTTGGACCATACTAGGTTAGGTACTAGGTTGTCTCTTTAACTAGTACTAGGTTAGTGTCAACCCGGTTTTGGTCCTAGGTTGTCGGGTGCACTAATGGGTCCAATTAGGTTTGTACTAGGTTATTTAGATATTTGAGGCAGTAGGTTAGAGTCAAATTGGTTAGGAAGTTAGGTCCCACATGGATTGGTCCCTTATGCACGATTTTGTCCCCTCAACTACCCTAACCGAATTCGGTTAGGGTGGTCCCCTCCTTTGGTGCTTCTTCACATGTCTTGCACATGTGCTTGAACATGGGTTGGTTGTACTTTCCTAACTAAATATTAATTTATGGTTCCTTTGGGAATGTTTCCTTATTGTCCCAAGGGCCCTCACTATATCCTTGGGCACTGCTTAATTTACATGATCATTTTAAATGGTCATGTGGAATGCCTAGTACTTTGTGTGAAACTATTCATAACAGATTTTTTTAGCTTAGGGTCTTCATTGTAGGTACATTTATTGAACATCAATCTTGGATTGGGGTATGACAACCCAAAAAGTATATTTCTTATTCGTATATAGAAAATTTGCTAATATCCCTTAGCCAATTTTTCTATACTATGCCCAATATTTCTCATTATTGTGCATTGGCGTGCCTATGTACCCCAAATAGGCTATCCTAAGAGCATACTGGCTCTTCATTAGACATATGATTTTACGAAATGTTACACAAGTAGGCTTAAAAATTTGAGAACTACTACCTATCCCAATCTTTTCTTTTGAAACACTAGCTCCGTTTTAATTTTGGTATCTCTTCTTAAACATAGGTTGACCTTGATCATTTGAACCACTCCTTTTCAAGATGCTTGCACTTCTCTTAAGTTTGGGATCTTCAACTTTCCCCTTAACTTGACTTAGGTCAATGAACCTCCCAATCTTCACCTTCCTCCTCACATAGAGAAAGTACTTTCCTGAGAAAGTCCTTTTGAACTCCTCCCACTCTATAGGACCCGAATCAATCGGCCTATGATCTTTCCATTAGTATACCACACTTGAGCAACCTCCCTCAGTTGGTGCGAAGTCAACTCCGCCTTCTCCCTAGAAGTCATCCCCATGGCACTCAACACCTTGTACACACCATCTAGAAACTTTTGGGGATCCTCTCCCACCTTAGAAGCCAAGAAAAATAAGAGGATTCATCCTCACAACTTCTCCAAACCTAGAGGTCATAGTGCTCACCACAACATTCACTCAAGGTGCAATACCCATATTCACATGGGTAGTCAAAGCTCGGGCTAAAGTAAGTAAAGCCTCTCTAATGTCTCTATTAGTCAATTCCTGGGGAACCCCTGGAACATCATTACTTCCACCCACAATAGGGACTTGATCACCTTGAGGAACTTTCTCAACTTGGTCAACTTGAGGAGGAATCTCCTCATTCTAATCATTCTCCTCATCTCTCATTGCCGGTGTCCTCGTCATACTCATCTTTATAGAAAAAGAAGGAAAACCATAAGAAAAGAGTACTCATAACTTTTATTCTACGACACAACATAGGAGTAGAAAAGAAGGAAAACTCTATCGTCCTATAGCTTCTCGCCCATAGATCTGTCATGACTCACACCAATGGTCAAGACTCTACTAGACGTGACTTGATGAGACTTTTTGATTCCTAAGTTTACTTTCATAACCTATGCTCTGGTACCTTGCTTGTCACATCCCGAAATCACACCCTAGAAGATATGATATTCTCGGAATGCAGCCGACGTACTTGACCTCTCGGAGCCCTTTTCGTATCGTTCATTGCATATATATAATGAAAAGTAGTGCGGAATTAAAATTTTTCATAAACATTCTATCAGTCTTTAAAAACTCTTTCATATAAAACTCATAGAAAATACTAAGTCTCAATCTCCTCAAATCTTAGACATGAGAATACTTGGACACGACCCATACTTCAAAATACAGAAATACTTAGTCTATTACAATACTTTGATAAAGGAAATAAAAGACATCTTATGACCTCGAGTCAAATAAGGACATACTTCAACTTCACTTAAATGATGCTACGATCCAAGTGTTGCTTCCCAAATGCTCCTCACCTTATCACCACTATAGAGATATATAAAGCAAGGAATTAGTACAACAACATGTACTACGTATGCATAATGCATAAAATCATGAAAACAGACATTTAATTGAAATATGCATCTTTCTCATTTAAACATCTTAATATAATCATAACAATAACATTTAACACCTTAAAAACACATAAGAAATCACTTAATCAATTTAGAACATTTATATTAAATCTTTACAATGAACTATGTCACTTTACAGTGACTATTTCTTAAGGTTACGGTGAAGTTTCTCAACTTCACAAGGAACTCTTCCTAGCATGCAATCCTCTCACTACAAGTCATCGTAAGACTCACTTAAGTAAGATAAAAAGAGACCGCCCATACAACCTCTCTAGGCGCACCTAAATGATCCTTAAGACCACATATAATGAGGCCAAGACACATTTACAAGACATCAACCACATAAACATGAGATCCTCCTACCAAAGGTGATTCAAAATCTCACCTGAGTGAGTTGTGAAGCGACCGTGCATACAATCCCTTACACACACACTAAAGAGATCCTATATAGTAACTAAGATAGAATCACTCTCACTTAATACAACAATGTATAGATGATATGACATTCTCTTTCCAAAGGCTATCAAAAGACTTACTTAAGTAAATCAAGAAGATAACGTCCATGATTGACCTCTTCAAAATTATCTAAATAATCCTTATGACTACCTAAGGCTTAGATCATGTCTACATAATCAACCATCTTCCCTAACTAGAGTCATTCTTAAGACTTGTTTAGGTAAGATATGAAGTGACCATTCCTATGCCCCCTTCACACCTTAACTAGACAACCTTTAAGTACTCTAGATAAGTACTTATTCATTTAACATTCATTCTTAACTTAAACCATTACATTCATTAGTTCATTTAAGACTCATTCATTACATAAGAAAATTCAAGTAATGGTCTTGGAAAAGACCTAGGAACTCTCATTGACACCTTCAAAGCCTATTGTGCAATATCTAGATAGCGTCCCATACCACCACCTAAACTTCATAGAACTTTTCTAATGTTAGTAGGTATCCCTTATGATAAGAATATGCAATAATCGACATAGACCATGATAGATAGACATGGAATCTGGAATTCTAACCTACTCCGATGAGGGTATTCTACTTGCCAAGGGTAGAATTAGGACACATCCCATGTAGGCACATGGTTAAGGAATAAGAAGGGCTTTTATGCACTCTAGTCTCATTCTCAAGTAGAGCTACATTGTAGTCTATTCTCCTTCTCAAGTAGAGATACTTCCCATAACATAATCACTTGGTGCTAGCCTTTTTTCTCATAGAGTAATTGACACTAAAGGATCACTTGCAGAGGTTCCTTATCCAGTTCATAACCCAATCACATTCACCCTACCAAAGAGGTCCGCTAGGGCTACCTTTCAATGCTGACTAAGACAGCTCATTATGATTTTCTAAGGATTATATGATGCCGTTCTAGACAACAACCCTAAGTCCATCATCCTTTACATGAAGGATACCATTACGGCTCTTCGACTTCAACATTCATAACCTTATCACTTGGTTTAAGGTTTTACGTATATGACCTTCTTAACATCATCTAAGGTCTCACATATCATTCATTCATACATGAAAAAGGTGAACTAAGCCTACCTAGTCAAGACATATCATATTCACACATCATTTATTCATGTATCAAGTAAGGGACACAAGCAACCAAACAAGACACAACATTCCTCACCATATTCCATATACCATATCATTCTTTTAATCACTTAAGAATAATCTTTATGTCATCATATAACCATCAAAACTCATATAGTCAAGTAGGAACAATCATGCATCAACATCTAAGACTAGACATATAAGCACATAGCCATAGCCTACATGATCTCCTAACACATATAGAAAGAACACAAACTTTCTCATTACTTCACGTGTAGATTGATATGTTCATACTTAACATAAATCAACTACACTAATCATATTAATACTTCAAGTAGTTCCAGAAAGGCCATGTTAATCATATTACATAAAGTAACACCGACAAGGCCACACCAATTGCAAGTAAGACACATAACACTGCCACCATAAGTGGATCATACTAGTCACAACATAATTGAAGTCTAATTAACATAAAAAAAGAGAATTAGGTAAGTGTACCACCACTCCATTGTCAACACTTCAATCCAATGCCAAATCATCCAATTCAATAGCATTTAGGCTTTTACCCATGGCCATGAACAATAATTCAATACAAAAACTATGATATTCAATTAAACTAGGTCAATTCAATATAGATTAATCAATCTAAGACAACCTAGATATAAATTCAATACAATTATTGCATCAATCAATAGCCCATTGAAAACTACACTAGAATTCATAAGCATTAAGTCCAAATCACTCCCACAAAGTAGTGAAAAAGTAGGGTTCATCAATTACATAGGTTCATAGGTCAATTGAGTTAAAATCATCTAATTAAAAATAATTTAACCAATTATAATTTGGAAGTGGGTGAATTTATAATTTCATCCCTAACATTACACTGAACTTCGCAGGGAGGCAGTCCTCACAGATGGATGGCCATCGACGGCCCGTCCCTTAACCGAAGGACCGTCCTGTTGGTCTGTGGTTTGGGATTGAGGCTGGTCTTTGTATTGGTCTCTCCCACACCTAAGTTTCCACCTACGTACCCTAACCTACGGGGCGTTGACTGACCCACTGAGCGTCGATTGCCTCCGTAGGTTGGGCTGGTTTTTGACAGCTTCGACACTCTTGAAAAGTCCTTCCTCAAATACCCTTGGATGGTCCTTGGGGATGTTTGCCCGGACTTTTCCAATACGAATATTTTTATATACGATTTTCGGGACTATCACATGAAGTTCATCCAAAACGAACACGTAAAACTCAAGGAAACATGCCAAGACACACAAGGTCGTTTCAAGGCAAACCTTTCGAAAGTCATGGACGTTCTTGATGTTTGACCTCCAAACTTCATGAAACTTGACACACTGCCTATAAACACTATAATAACTCATATAATGACCTCATTAAGTCATAAAACACACATATAAGCATATGACCACATATGAGGCACATAGGTGACTTAGTCGTCGAACGCCTTGGTCGTACCTTGACGTTTCACTTGTAAATCACCTAAAATTCTAGACACTTCCTAAATACTACATCCTAGAAAATTTTAGGAACTTATACCATCATGATAACCCTTTTAGGCTGTAGCTTCACCTAAGTCATTTGAGGGGTGTTATAGAGCCAGACATGAAATCCCGTTATCCTCATATTTTCCCCTTACTCCTAGTCAAGGTTGAGGTTAGTAGTTCCTCATATGTCTATTATGTATAATATTTATCTTATCATGTTTTTCTAAAAATATGTGCATATTATAGAAAAAATTCATGCTTAAGTTGAGTTCTTCTCTTGTCATGAAAAATGTTTATTACGTTGGCTTTCACTTAAGTGTGTTGTGTGCTATAAGTTCTCATGGAAGATTATAATGAGCGTGTTGATGTGGTTTTGATGTGAAATCAGAATGTCAACTTTTAATGTTAATTTTGAGCTCAAATTGAAATGGAGAAGGTAGTACCTCTTTAAGCGACACGAAAAATTCAGCTTTTGTTATGGTATGTGTGGATTAAGTTCCTATTTGTTTATGCTATCATTTTATGTTGAATCGAGTTGAAATGTCCTCCTATGATATGTGATTCATTATGATTTTGGTTGTGGCTGAATGCTAGTCTTGAGTCCTTTTTCTTTTTTCCTAATAGAAGGTTTAAGGTGTCATTCGGGGACGAATGTTCCTAATGGGGGGACATGGTAACACCCTTGAAATCCATGACCTATAATAGAGCCTAATATGTTGAGTAATAATTATTTTAGACCTAAATAATTATAAAAAACTTGTTTGAGAAGTATTTGTGCCATAGGATTAAAGAGAAGCCTTAACGTCCGGAAACTAGCGAAATTCAACTAGTTGACGTCCCTGTGTTTGGTGAAGGTTTCAGAGGGTCATATAAAGTCCAAAACATGTAAAAACACTTTGAATATTTAGAATTTATAATGTAGGGTCAAAACTTACAATCACGAGACCCCAAGGACAGCCAAAAGGGTTCTTGGGGAGGACCCAAAGTTGGGCGAGAAAGCTGCCAAGGCAGCTTGCGCGCAGGCAGGTTCTAGTATTTACAGCGCGTTGCGCAAACATCATGTGGGAATCTGGATTTTGCCTCGTGACGCGGGCTTAGACGGACCCTACTGCGTCAGATCAAAATTCAAAAATAAATTCAGGAATTAGCCTCGTGACGTGCACCTACTTCCCAGATTACGTATAAAGGTGTATTTTGGGTGGTTTGACTTCACAAATAAACACATTTAAGTGAGGGTCTTTTGGTTAATTTAGTGGGTGACTATATAATGTCTTATGGTCAGTTTTATATCAATTTTATCACTCAAACCAAGTCCCACAAGTTGAACTCAAATCTCTCTCTCTCTCTCTCTCTCTCTCTCTCTCTCTCTCACTCACTCAAATTCTCTCCTCCTCCAAAACTCCATAGAAGACCCATAGAGCTCCAAAAATAAAATCAAACGTTCATGTTTTTCAACCCAATTTCGTGGCTTCCTCATCTATAAGGTATGATTTCTTTCAATCTTGGGAATCCTTTACCGAAGATGTTCTTTAAAAGATGAATTCTAGATCCACAAAACAAGGGTTTTTCTCCTTACATGGGTCTTCTTTCTAAAACAAAATTATGGGTTAATTGTGATGAATTATGATGAATAATGTTGTTTAAGTATGAATTGATGGTCAATTGATGAACTCCTATGAGTTTTTCCTTGACCCATGTATTTCCCCCAATCCCTAATTTCTTGGATTGATTAAGGTGAATTGTTGAGGGTGATGAACATGTCTCTTGTTTACTTTGATTTTAGTTATGTTAATACTTCATGAATTGCCCTATTTTATATGTTGGTTGTGAGTTCTTGGGTATTGAAGTATGAATTCCCATGAAGGGCAATGAGGTATGATTCTGATTATCCTTTGATCTCAATTATGCAAGGTGAAATCTTCTTATGTGATAATGATGCTATAGCTAATTGTGTTGTTGTGATGTTGGTAACAAGGATCCCTCATCCCTAACCCTAGATCTATGAATTGGCTATGAAGTATGTAATTATGTTATGATGTGATCATTATATGATTGAATGTAGTTTCTCATGATTATGATGTTGTGTCTAAAGTGAAAGAATAGTTCTCACTGGTCATCACCTATGATCTATTATTTAGATGTTTACTTAGAGGTCTAATAGAGACTAATGTGAACTTTTGTGATATTATATGAATATTACTAAAGGGAATAGTTTCTTAGCACCGAAAGGGCATGTAAATGAGATGGAGGTCTCACGTTAGTAAGTCCGATCTCCCACATGGGTTTCCTCACGTTAATAAGTATGGATTCCCTAATAATGTGTTGTATCATGAGATTAAAACCTCCACATTAGTAAGTCAAGGTTTCTAGAAACAATCTCCTTGATCCTTAACTATGTTCCCACATAGGACTCTAGCTTATTGGATCCACCTAGATAGCTACATACGAATCGGTGCACCTTAGGCAAGTGTTAACCCTCTCTTTTCGGTGTGGGAGTAGAAAACCGGACTCTATGTAGCTCACATGGTCTCATGTCGGTTATTGCAATTCTTTCCCTAACATAAAAGTAAATCAATAAGTTAAGTATGTGAACTCTCATTAGGGTTGTCTTGAAGCCTTCTACATAGGATAATGGAGGGTATTAGACTTCTCTTGCTCATTGAACATGTGGGGTCCTAAGGGATGGTTCTAGTAATTATCTTTTTATGATTATGACTGTCATGACCGGAATCTAGACCTCAGACGAGACCGGCATCATTGACCTCTCAGAGGTCGCAGACAAGCCTACTTACGTCATTCTTACTTCTTCTAGGTAAATTTTAGTGGAAAATTTGAACTTTTTATTTTCTTATTTCATGATAAACATTTTGTACTTAACATAATAGGCGTTTACAACTCAACCATCTAATATAGAGATAATCAAATGAAAGAAACAATTCATAATTGCATTAAAAGTATTTTTGCCAAACCGACACCAATACAAAGTCTGAAATAAAAGTGGAAAGAAACACTAGTGGAACATGATCCACTAGCTAAAGCCTACATCTAAGCTAGATAATTAGAGTAGACAGCCTCGAAAGCATGAGGTCCTACCAAGTCCGGATGAAAGCTCCACGTCCGGATAGGTGCAACGTCGTACTGTAAGATCTAACGTCCACCTGTGCCTGCACCTAAAAGTAGATATTTGTATGGAATTAATACACACTCGTACTAAGTATGGGTATATGCAAGCACACACCATGGACATGCATGAGAAAGAATAGCTCTTTCCTAACAACATGATTTATGGAAAGTCAAGTTAGTGGACTTGCCAAATTTGGATCAGCGAAGTCAATGGACCTGCCAAAATTGGATTTGCAAAGTCATGCCATTAGTGTAATATGCATCATCAAATTTATCATTTTGCAAACAAAACATAACATATTTCACATGTCATATCACATAGTTCATATCATTCTTTCATATGCCATGAGACCTTGGGATCATGGACTTGACGTTAGGAATTCCCAAAATGAGGGCTCAACATATGGGACCTCAACTAGGGATCCTTCTTTAGCAAACACAGAGTCTGCTTCATTCATTCATACGTACTTCATTTTTCATTCTTTTGTATACTAGTGCAATCACCGGTCATATCTGGGATGTAGTTTAAGACTCTCATCGGGTTTGCTATGCAATGACCAAGAATAACCTAGCGTCATTACTTTAAGTCTAGCTCACCTCTTGATTATCCTATCCTTACACCTTTTGTATCGTTCATTTTATTATGTGCATCATTTGAGGCTGGCCTCATTCATTCTTTGGGAACTTTAACTCTAATCGACATAGATCATGTGAGCATCATGAAATCCAATGTCTTACCCACACCGAAAAGAGGTGGAATCAACGACCAAAGTTACCCAAAACATGTTAGCGTATATAGGGGATTGAAACCTGCTAGATTCCTATATTGGCAGTATAGATTCAAAGAATAGGAGATATATGGAGACCCATACCCGGCATGCCGGACACTCTCGTCTCATGAGAGTTACGTGAACCTCCGCCCTTCTTGAAAGAAGGCATCACCGCTTATAGCTAGTCCATCGATGCTCAGTATAAAGTTCCATTTCATTCAACTCATACGTCATAGAAGCTGACTTCTAGTATGAGGACGTCATAGCTCAATAGATGATTTTTCATCTCATCAATAGTATTAAGTGTGTTAATCTCAATACTTTTGTTAGAGTGTTCACAGAGACTGATCTCTTCATTAACTTTACACTCTCATAGGTGAGTACGATTTGGTAACATTTACTTAGGCTTATTTGAGATTGCTCCCATCTTTTACATTAGCGTCATATCTTGTTGTCACCACATTCATTAACATTAGCACATTTGCTCTTCAAAGTTACTCATCCCTTTTTATGTGAATGTTCATTTCATCATATGCCAATGCACTTGGCTATTTAGTGCGTTTCACGCTCTTACTTAACCCTTCAAGGGTTTCATCATTTCATGGTTCATTTAATCATGTCATTGTTCATTTGGTCATATTACAATGCACTTGGCTATTTAGTGTATTTTACTCTCATACTCAACCCTTCTAGAGTTTCATCATTTCCCTACATACATCTTAGGTTCACTTATTTTTTATCGTATGCTAGACTTATGGGTTTATACGTACAAGCCATGTGGCTTTATTCATAGTTAGTTAAGTGACTCATATCTTCCTAAGATTATGTAGTACAAGACTTATGCATCTTGTATGTATGCCAAGATCTCGATTTTGATCTAAGTAGGGGGCATTATTCTTGAACATTTAATTCACGTATGACTTATTTGTCAATATGGAATTTGGGCAAGAAAACTCAAGTTCGAATCACTTGAATAACATTTACATTTTTCATTGATTTTATTTTTAATCTCCATGATATTGAGACTCTAGATCGACCCCAACATTAACATCGTATCTTTAGTTTTCTACTTGGTTTTCCTTTTAATCTGGCTGAAGGGTTGTGGGTTCGAACCCCCACATCCCCATTTAATTTTTAATTAACACCTTATTGTTACATTTTGCCTAGATCAAAAGGTTGTTGGATCAAACCCCCACAGCCTCTTTTATTTTATTCATTATGTTCGCTGGGAATTGGGAGGTTGTGGGTCGAATCCACAACCTCCTTAATTTAATTTTTAATTCGCTAGGGCTGTGAGGTTGTGGGTTCAAACCCCCGCACCCTCCATACTTTTATTTTTATTTTTAAGTCTATTAAGTTAGGCGTTTTGGCAGTGAGGTTGTGGGATCGAGCCCCCACAGCCTCACCTCATTTTCTTATTTAATTTGCCTTCCCCTTTCCATTCTTGAGGTCGTGGGTTCGATTCCTACGCCTCACATTTTCTTTTCTTTAATTTCTCTTCTTTCACTCACTGCTTGGAGGTCGTGGGTTCGATCCCCACACCTCCCATTTATTTATTTCATTTATCGTTCTCTCCTTTCTCATCCAGGAACCCGATTTCGATCCCCCAGCCCCCTTTTTCATTTCTTCTTTTCACGAATACACTAGCCACACAGGTTCGATTCCCCTAAACTTCCCCCATTTTTTGTACGTTTTTAGCATTCCTTCACATGTGAGGTCTTGGGTTCAATCCCATTGACCTCACCAATTTTATTTTTATTTAAAAACCCAAATTCTAACCATGTTTTTGACCGAAACTAAATTACACCCAAGATGGAAATTCCTTCATAATTTTTAGCTTCCTTTCACCAACCTTTTCACGTTAGTTCTTAGGCATTTCATGAAACATTTAGTGCATTATTAATTGTATTTTAGTAGTTACATTATTCAAGAGTTTTTCACTCAAAATCAATAACTTCACACCCCATATGAAGATCACATTGTGTACAACCTTTGCACATAAAATACAAGGATTAGACATGCTATTTCACATCTCCAACAGTGAGTATATTCACTGCCACGCGTTGCACACACACATAATTTTTTCCACATAATTTCGGACAACCTATTCAATATTCACATAATTCCGAACATGCATACTTAAGCATAAACATCACGAAAACACATTTCATCCCTACTTTGTACCAGCAAGCATACCCAACCTGTAATTAAATGGGAGCTAGTGATAGTGACATTCAACGTGGTAAAACCCTAGTTTTTGGAATGAATATCTTGAATCTTAAGGGGTTTTCTTGGGAAAGGTACCAAGAGAGAAGAAACCATACCTTAATCGATGTTCAAACATTGATGTTGCTGCCTAAACCTTCTCCAGAATCACGTCCAACCCTCTAAATGTCAACACCACTTCTATGGACAAACCTCCCTAAGCCTAACATGTGATTAACGTTGTTTTCTTTAAAATTAGTGTGAGTTCTTCAAGTGTGAAGAACCTTGGTTAAACTTTCTGTTCTTCACGTTATTTTTGGCAGAGATATCTTGGAGAGAGATTGTTTGATCGTGTGAGGGTGTGATAGACGTGTTAGGAGAGTGTTAGTTTAGGCTTTAGGAGTCTAATTCAAGACTTAGTCAAAATAGGGTTTAATTAAATTAACAAAATCTGATTAATTTTAACTAATACGTGAAAGGACCATTTTTCCCTTACAAAAAAATCAGATTTTAAATAATAAATAAATCACCAATTTGTTGCTTCCATTGGGGATCAAACTCGGGTGACAACATTTCGCGAAAATGAGTCATTTCGGGTCGACCCAACCCGAACCGGTTCTTTAATTAAATTAATTAATTAATTAATTGATTCCTTAGGGTAATTACGATATTACCCTTTGCCTGGAAAAGACCATTTTACCCCTGGACCCTCAAAACTTAAGATTTCCTCTTTTTAAGTCCGGTAAAGACTCCTTCGATTAAATCTTCATTTTCGAGAGCCCTATATGGTTGGTTCCAACCTTTACAAGCTCAACTAACTCCCCAAGTTAGTTGGCTTGGCCGTAGTAAGGGTTCTGAGGTACGGTTCTACGCGTATCAATTCGTGTGAACCCTGGTCTATTCGCAAGCATTCTTGACACATTAAGCATTTCTTAACTTATTCATTTTTAGGGTTGTTACATTGTCCCCCCCATAGGAACATTCGTCCAAGAATGACACTACCACTATGTATCGTAATGCCAGTCCGATCATAACATAATCACTATACTCAGTCAAGTAATAGCAACAGAATACGGAGAGATAAGGGAACATAGACTAAAGAGTAGGAAGTCTAACCTCAAGAGTTGAAATGATGAGGGTAGCGGGATCTCATGTCGGCCTCAGCCTCCCATATAGCACCCTAAACAAGATGATTTCTCCACAATGCCTTCACTGTGGCAATCTCCTTGTTCCTCAGCTGCTTGACCTGCCTTTCTAAGATGTCAACAGGTACCTCCTCATAAGACAAGTCTTCATCAACCCCCAAACCTTTAACAGGTAGAATCGATGTTGGATCACCTAGTCACTTCTTCAACATAGAGACATGAAAGACTGGATGAACAGAAGCTAGCTCCGTAGGCAATGCTAACTCATAGACCACCTCACCCACACGCTGTAGGATCTCATATGACCCAACATACCTCAGACTCAACTTCCCTTTTCTACCAAATCTCATCACCCCTTTCAGGTGATATCTTCAAGTAAACATGGTCACCAACATTAAACTCTAAGGGCCGTTTTCTATTGTCTGCATATGACTTCTGTCGGCTGTAAGTAGTAGCCAACCTGTCCCTAATCACCCGAACATTCTCTAAGGCCTCATGAATGATCTCTGGACCCAAAATGGATGACTTTCCAACCTCGAACCACCCAACTGGAGATCTACACCTCCTACCATACAATGCCTCAAACGGTTCTAGCCCAATGCTGGAGTGATAGCTATTATTATACGAGAACTCTATCAAAGGCCGATAGTCATCCCAACTACCTCTGAAGTCAATCACACACGCCCTCAAGATGTCTTCCAATGTCTGAATGGTGCGCTCTGCCTGCCCATCAGTTTGAGGATGAAAGGCGGTACTAAGCTTTACCTGCGTGCCCAAGCTTTTCTGGAAAGATCCCCAGAAATGTGAAGTAAACTAAGCTCCTCTATCTGAAATGATAGACAAAGGAGTAGGTAGACTTCACAGCGATAAAGTGAGCAGACTTAGTCAATCTGTCCACAATAACCCATATAGAGTCATGCTGCCTCCTAGGCCTCGGAAGACCAACTACGAAGTCCATATTAATGGACTCCCATTTCCATGTCGTAACCTCAATAATTTGAGTCAGACCGCCAGGCTTAAGATGCTCTACCTTTACCTGCTGACAATTAGGACACTTGGCTACATACTCTGCGATGTCCTTCTTCATGCCATCCCACTAATAGGTCTGCTTAAGATCATGATACATCTTGGTGGAACCTGGATGTATGGAATATCTGGAACCATGGGCCTCTGCCACAATCCTGGTCTGCAAATCATCCAAATCTGGTACACACAACCTGTCCTGATACCTAAGCATGCCATCACTTCCCAAAGCGAAAGACTCATTCATCTTTATCAATACTGAGTCCTTCAGCACCATCAACACAGGATTGAGATGCTGACCCCTCTTGACTTCAACTACCAAGGATGATTCAGAACTAGGATGAACAGAAACACCCCCACTAGTAGAGTCAACAAATCGCACACCTAGTCTGGCCAGTCTGTGTACATCTTTCGCTAAGTCCTTCTTTCATCCTCAATGTGGGTTGTACTTCCCATGCTCATCCTGCTCAAAGCATCGGCTATAATGTTAGCCTTACCTGGATGGTAGTGAACATTCATGTCATAATCCTTCAATAGCTCCAACCATCTCCGCTAACGTAGATTCAACTCCCTCTGTGTGAACACGTACTGGAGACTCTTGTGGTCTGTTAACACATCCACATGTACTCCATACAAGTAGTGCCTCAACAACTTCACTGCAAACACCACAGTTGCTAACTCCAGGTCATGAGTGGGATAACTCTTCTCACGAACCTTGAGCTGTCTGGATGCATAGGCTATCACGTTACCAGTCGGCATAAGAACACAACCCAAACAAACCTAGATGAATCACAGCAAACAGTGTAATTCTCACCACACATAGTCAAAGTAAGCACCGGGGCTG
This sequence comes from Solanum pennellii, assembly GCF_001406875.1. NCBI lineage: Eukaryota > Viridiplantae > Streptophyta > Magnoliopsida > Solanales > Solanaceae > Solanum > Solanum pennellii. The sequence goes on along the minus strand of NC_028647.1, from coordinate 32,352,217 downwards.
AAGTGAGTCTGTCCTTGAGCTCCTCGAAACTCTTCTCACAAGTCTCCGTCCATTCAAACTTGGATTTCTTCTTCGTCAAAGCTGTAAGTGGGGCAGCACTGGAAGAAAAGCCCTCCACAAACCTGCTGTAGTAACCAGCCAATCCTAGAAAAGTACGGATATCAGTGGGAGTAAGAGGCTCTGGCCAGTTCTTAACAGCCTCAGTCTTCTTGGGGTCCACCTCTACACCCTGATCGGACACAACATGACCTAGGAAGGTCACTGATCTCAGCTAGAATTCACAGTTGCTGAATTTGGCATACAACAGATGTTGTCTAAGTACCGGCACGGTTAGTCTCAGACGTAGCTCATGATCTTCCTTGGTCTTAGAGTAGATGAGATTGTCATCAATGAATACTATGACGAAAAAGTCAAGGTATTCATGGAAGACCCTGTTCATGAGATCCATAAATGCAGCAGGTGCATTCGTGAGACCAAATGACATGACTAGGAACTCATAGTGACCATAGCGGGTACGAAAGTCTGTCTTTGGGATATCTCCATCCCTAACTCTAAGTTGATGGTATCCTGAATGAAGATAAATCTTCGAAAAGAAACTAGACCCTTGGAGTTGGTCAAACAAGTCATCTATTTTGGGAAGTGGATACTTGTTCTTGATAGTGACTTTGTTGAGATGCCGATAATCGATAAGCATCCTAAGGGTTCCATCTTTCTTCTTTACAAACAACACTGGAGTGCCCCAAGGGGATATGCTCGGCTGAATGAAACCCTTATCAGTGAGATCTTTTAACTACATCTTCAACTCTTTGAGTTTTGTTGGAGCCATTCTATAAGGAGGAATTGAGATTGGTTTAGTATTGGGCTCTATATCGATACCAAAGTCAACCTCTCGAAGGGGAGGGACTCCAGGCAAATCATCAGTAAACACATCTTGGAACTCATTCACTACAGCACTGAGTCTATGGAAGGAATGTCATGATCCAAATTATTAACACTCACAAGATGACATAATAAACCCTTGGACATCATTTTATTGGCCTTAAGATTGGAAATCAATGGATTTGGACAACTCGAGTTGTACCCCTTCCAGACTATCTCCTCTTCATTAGGGAAGCGAAATCTCAAAACCCTACTACGACAATTGATGAAGGCAAAACACTTATGAAGCCAGTCCATGCCAAGAATGATGTCAAAATCATGCATGGGTAATTCAACCAAGTCTGCACACATAGTCCTACCACATACAACTATAGGGAAATCCTTGTATACTCTATCCATTCTTACATTTTCTCCTAAAGGCGTACTGACCACTATAGGATCATGCAGAAGAGGAGTTATAAAGGAAAGCATAGACCTTGGATCAAGTAAAGCATAAACAGAAGTTGAGAATACTTACAGCATACCTGTGACCACATCAGCGGACTTCTCCTGCTCCTCCCTACCCTTCAGGGCATAAAACCTGTTCCTCTTAGGAGGCTCGGCTGCTGCTGCACCCTCTGGGTTAGGCCTAGGCTGAGCATTACCTCTAGCCTGACCTCTGTTCTGTGGACAATCTCTGACCATGTTCCTACTCTTACCACAATCGAAGCAGGCATTAGTGCCCTATCTGCACTCTCCTTTGTAAAAGGGCCACACTTTGCACAATTATTCTTAAAACGCTGCATCGCACCTCCATTTCCATTCTTGGGTGTCTGCCTCCTCTAGGTATAGTGCTTCTCTGAGGATTAGAGTTCCTAGAACTCTGTTGTCCCTTCTTGAACCTTGGCTGCTCACGGATGCCAAAGCTATTTTTGTGGCCTCCATGGCTGGGACCTGCCTGATCTTAAGACCTAGGCTTCCTAGCATCGCGAATACCCCTATTTCTGCGGCTGTCCTCCACCTGCTGGATATGCACCATCAACCTTGAAAGGTCCATATTACAATGAGCATCGCAGACCGACACTCCTCCTCCAGGTCTCCATTGATTCCTGTGAGGAACCTGCTCATTTCATCCCTGTTGTTCGAAACCAGGGAAGTAGCATACCTGGATAGCTTAACAAACTTCAGGGTATACTCTCTGACTATAATGGATCCTTGTTTAAGGTTGATGAACTCCTCAACCTTGGCTTCCCTCATCTCTATGGGAAAGAACCTCTCCAGAATTGCTGTCTTAAATAGCTCCCAAGTGACTGACACTCCACCCAAAACACGACTATCTTGCCACATCTTGCACCAAGTCTGTGCAATATCCTTGAGCTGATATGAAGCCAACTCAACCTTCTTAGTATCTGTGGCCCCCAAAGATACTAGAATTTTATGCGCCTCGTCCACAAATTCTTGAGGATCTTCCGATGTCTTAGACCCTGTAAAATAGGAGGGTTCGTCCTCGTAAAGTCTCGCAGCGTGTCATCCATGCTGCGAACTGGTGGGTTCTCCCTATGAACATTCTGCCGGTTGACCTGGGCAGTCATACCCTGGGCCTTCATAGTAATGGCCTGTGCCATCTGGGCCAGAGATGCCCTCACCTAAGCATTAGTCAACCCAGCTGGGTTAACCAGCATAGCAACTCCTTTAGCTGGAACCTAGGGTAGATCCTGATTGCCCCCAACAGCTGCTCCTCCTCTCCTCTGACCCATAGCTCTCTTAGTTTCATTATCTTGAAACAACAATGATTGATGTTAGACACTCTTATAAAACCAAGAACTCATACATTAGCAAAAGCACGATAGGATCCGAAGAAGGGGAATTTTCCGTCTCATGATGCAGTCTCTAATTCAGGATAGTGGTGCACTTCACTACCATGACTTAGAAACTACTCAATGTGGTTGATGTGAACTTATTATTCTCAAAATTTAACCTAGTGCTCTGATACCAACTTTTTCACGACAGGAATCTTGACCCCAGATGAGATTGGCGTCGTTGACCTCTCAGAGGTTGCAGACAAGCCTAAATACGTCATTTTTTCTTCTTCTAGGTTAATTTTAGCGGAGAATTTCAAATTTTTATTTTCTTATTTCATGATAAACATTTTGTACTTAACATCATAGGCGTTCACAACTCAACCATCTAATATAGAGATAATCAAATGAAAGAAACAATTTATAATTGCATTAAAAGTATTTTTTCCAAAACAACACCAATACAAAGTCTAAAATAAAAGTGCAAAGAAACACTAGTGGAACATGCTCCACTGGATAAAGCCTACATCTAAGGTAGATAATAACAGTAGACAGCCTCGAAAGCGTGAGGTCTTACCAAGTCCGGATGAAAGCTCCACGTCCGAATAACTGCAACTTTTTACTATAAGATCTAACGTCCACCCGTGCCTGCACCTAAAAGTAGATATTTGTATGGAATTAGTACACACTTGTACTAAGTATGGGTATATGCAAGCACACACCATGGACATGCATGAGAAAGAATAGCTCTTTCCTAACAACATGATTTATGGAAAGTCAAGTTAGTGGACTTGCCAAATTTGGATCAAGGAAGTCAATGGATCTGCCAAAATTGGATTTGCAAAGTCATGCCATTAGTGTAATATGCATCATCAAATTTATAATTTTGCAAACAGCACATAACATATTTCACATAGTTCATATCATTCTTTCATCTGCCATGAGACCTTGGGATCATGGACTTGACGTTAGGACTTCCCAAAATGAGGGCTCAACATATGGGACCTCAACTAGGGATCTTTCTTTAGCAAACACAGAGTCTGCTTCATTCATTCATACGTAGTTCATTTTTCATTCTTTCATATACTAGTGCAATCACCGGTCATATCTGGGATGTAGTTTAAGACTCTCATTGGGTTTGCTATGCAATGGCCAATAATAACCTAGCGTCATTACTTTAAGTCTCGCTCACCTCTTGATTATCCTATCCTTACACCTTTGGTATCATTCATTTCATTATGTGCATCATTTGAGGCTAGCCTCATTCATTCTTTGGGAACTTTAACTTTAATCGACATAGATCCTGTGAGCATCATGAAATCCAGTGTCTGCCCCACACCAAAAGCACGTGGAATCAACAGCCAAAGTGACCCAAAACATGTTAGCGTATATAGGGGATTGAACCCTACTAGATTCCTACATTGGCAGTATAAATTCAAAGAATAGGAGATATAAGGAGACCCTACTTGGCATGCTTGACAGTCTCATCTCATGAGAGTTACGTGAACCTCCGCCCTTCTTGAAAGAAGGCATCACCACTCATAGCTAGTCTATCGGTGCTCAGTATAAAGATCCATTTCATTCAACTCATACGTCATAGAAGTTGACTTCTAGTATGAGGACGTCATAGCTCAATAGATGATTTCTCATCTCATCAATAGTATGAAGTGTGTTAATCTCAATACTTTCATTAGAGTGTTCATATAGACTGATCTCTTCATTAACTTTACACTCTCATAGGTGAGTACGATTTGGTAACATTTACTTAGGCTTATTTGAGATTACTCCCATCTTTTACATTAGCGTCATATCTTGTTGTCACCACATTCATTAACATTAGCACATTTGCTCTTCAAAGTTACTCACCCCTTTTTATGTGAACGTTCATTTCATCATATGCCAATGCACTTGGCCATTTAGTGCGTTTCACGCTCTTACTTAGCCCTTCTAGAGTTTCATCATTTCATTGTTCATTTTATCATGTCATTGTTCATTTGGTCATATGCCAATGCACTTGGCCATTTAGTGTATCTTACATACAAGCCATGAGGCTTTATTCATAGTTCGCTAAGTGACTCATATCTTCCTAAGATTATGTAGTACAAGACTTATGCATCTTGTATGTATGCCAAGATATCGATTTCGATCTAAGTAGGTGGCATTATTCTTGAACATTTAATTCACGTATGACTTATTTGTCAATACGGAATATGGGAAAGGAAACCCAAGTTTGAATCACTTGAATAACATATACATTTTTCATTGATTTTATTTTTAATCTCCATGATATTGGGACTCTATATCGACCCCAACATTAACATCGTATCTTTAGTTTTCTACTTGGTTTTCCTCTTAATTTGGCCGAAGTGTTGTAGGTTAGAACCCCCACAACCCCTTTTTATTTTTCATTAACACCTTATTGTTACATTTGGCCTAGATCAAAAGGTTGTGGGATCAAACCCCCGCATCCTCTTTTATTTTATTCATTATGTTCGCTGGGAATTGAGAGGTTGTGGGTTCGAATCCACAACCTCCTTAATTTAATTCTTAATTCGCTAGGGCTGTGAGGTTGTGGGTTCAAACCCCGGCACCCTCCTTACTTTTATTTTTATTTTTAAGTCTATTAAGTTAGGCGTTTTGGCAGTGAGGTTGTGGGATCGAGCCCCCACCGCCTCACCTTATTTTCTTATTTAATTTGCCTTCCCCTTTCCATCCTTGAGGTCGTGGGTTCGATTCCTACGCCTCACATTTTCTTTTCTTTAATTTCTCTTCTTTCACTCACTGCTTGGAGGTTGTGGGTTCGATCCCCATGCCTCCCATTTATTTATTTAATTTACTTTTCTCTCCTTTCTCATCCAGGAACCCGGTTTCGATTCCCCCCAGCCCCCTTTTTCATTTCTTCTTTTCACGAATACAGTAGCCACACGGGTTCGATTCCCCTAAACTTCCCCCCTTTTTTGTACGTTTTAGCATTCCTTCACATGTGAGTTCTTGGGTCCATTTACCTCACCTATTTTATTTTTATTTAAAAACCCAAATTCTAACCTTGTTTTTGACCGAAACTAAATTACACCCAAGCTGGAAATTCCTTCATAATTTTTAGCTTCCTTTCACCAACCTTTTCACATTAGTTCTTAGGCATTTCATGAAACATTTAGTGCATTATTAAGTGTATTTTAGTAGTTACATTAGTCAAAAGTTTTTCACTCAAAATCAATAACTTCACACCCCATATGAACATCACATTGTGTACAACCTTTGCACATAAAATATAAGGATTAGACATGCTATTTCACATCTCCAACAGTGAGTATATTCACTGCCACGCGTTGCACACACACATAATTTTTTCCACATAATTTCGGACAACCTATTCAATATTCACATAATTTCGAACATGCATACTTAAGCATAAACATCACGAAAACACATTTCATCCCTACTTTGTACCAGCAAGCATACCCAACCTATAATTAAATGGGAGCTAGTGACAGTGACATTCAACGGGGGTAATACCCTAGTTTTTGGAATGAATATCTTGAATCTTAAGGGGTTTTCTTGGGAATGGTACCAAGAGAGAAGAAACCCATACTTTAATCGATGTTCAAACGTTGATGTTGCTGCCTAAACCTTCTCCAGAATCACGTCCAACCCTCTAAATGTCAACACCATTTCGACGGACAAACCTCCCTAAGCCTAATGTGTGATTAACGTTGTTTTTCTTTAAAATTCGTGTGAGTTCTTCAAGTGTGAAGAACCTTGGTTAAAATTTATGTTCTTCACGTTATTTTTGGCAGAGATATCTTGGAGAGAGTTTGTTTGATGTGTGAGGGTATGATAGACCTGTTAGGAGAGTGTAAGCTTAGGTTATAGGAGTCTAATTAAAAACTTAGTCAAAATAGGGTTTAATTAAATTAATAAAATCTGATTTATTTCAACTGCTACGTGAAAGGACCATTTTTCCCTTACAAAAAAAATCAGATTTCAAATAATAAATAAATCACCAATTTGTTGCTTCCAATGGGGCTCGAACTCGAGTGACACTGTTTTGCGAAAACGGGTCATTTTGGGTCGACCCAACCCGAACTGGATCTTTAATTAAATTAATTAATTAATTAATTCCTTAAGGCAATTATGATATTACTCCTTGCCTGGAAAAGACCATTTTAACCTTGGACCCTCAAAACTTAAGATTTCCTCTTTTTAAGTCCGGTAAAGACTCTTTTGATTAAATCTTCGTTTTCGAGAGCCCTATATGGTTGGTTCCAACCTTTCCAAGCTCAAATAACTCCGCAAGTTAGTTGGCTTGGCCGTAGTAAGGGTTCTGAGGTCTGTTTCTACGCGTATCAATCCGTGTGAACCTTGGTCTAATCGCAAGCATTCTTGACACATTAAGCCTTTCTTAACTTATTTATTTTTAGGGTCGTTATAATGATTATGATTATCTCGATAAGCTATGAGTAGTATTCATTTATTAATCATGTTATGATGAATTATGAGAATATGTTGTAAGTATGAAGTGGGTTGATTAATGTGATATTTAGCCTTGGGTAGGATTATGGGGTTCTATCTTTGACATTGCACAAGTATTACTTGGGTGGTTTACATGTTGGTTTACTATTATGTTGAATTAACTTATTATGCTTTTGATATATTCATGTTGAGTTAAATTGATAAAAAACATAATTTTAAGTAAATTGTCTTTTTCTCATGCATTGATGATTTTATGCAGAGGAGCCATACTTAGTACACGTGGTTTGTACTAACCCATATTTTCTCTTATTTTTCCCAAACATTTTAGGTTCGGGCCATTGAGGAGAGTTGTGGTCATTGAATAAGAAGACTTGTCTCTTTCCTAAGTATATTGGTGAGTCCTCATGAGTTCCGAGGATAGAGCCACTCATCAAGCCCTATTAGTATTGTCTATGTTTTGAGAGAATTGTTCCATTCTCATGTTGATTTTTTTCATTGTAGTTTATATGGCATATTGTAATAGACTAAGGGCTATGCCCAAATTATTGTGATTCACTTTATAGATGGTTTAATGTGAGACAAACTATTAGACTAAATTCCTATATGTTTTATGTTGTTTATACGAGAAGCCTATGTATGCTTCCTATGTAGAGGTCTATGTAAACCTCCTTTCTATATAAGCGAAAGTTTTTAACTTTTCCGTATTTTCACTCTTCCTTCTCCGTTTGGTAGCCATATTAGGAGTATTTGGGATGATTTAGAGCAGCCTATTCCCTTTGTCTCTGTAAATAATCTAATCATGCAGTTAGTGGGAATTTGAAACCAGATTTCCTCCATCAATTCTCCGATCCAAATGACACATAAGTTTTCATATATATATATATATATATA
>NC_028647.1:32332417-32343614 GCF_001406875.1 Solanum pennellii | reverse complement strand
TATATATATATATATATATATATATATATATATAAACCTTTTCTTGTTGAAGGAGCGACATTATGATAAACTACCAAAGAAACAAGTGTAAATCAATGAAACCATTACATTGTAGATGCTTGCAATGGGATGGATATGACTTCCCTTAGTTGAGGGGATTTGTTTGCTCTTCTTCCTTCCCCGCGTAGTAGCCATATTTTTAAGAAAATAATATGAATTTTTTTATTTCAAGGAAAATTTAGTGTTTTATTAAAAATCCAAAAAAAATTACACATCCTGATACTTCTGCGAGCAGGGGTGGCTCGACATTGTTAAAAAAAAAGACATGTTCCTTAGGCCCCCAAATTTAAGGGGCCTCATTTTTAATAATAATAAGTTATAAGTTATTATTTTTAATCAAATATTGAAATTATTTGTAGAAAAAAGTAATCTTTTCATGAAAATGAAGGAATTATTAAAATAGATTTGACATATTTAGAGTACTATATCTCATGAAAAATAATTTAAAATAAGTGGTTATATTATCAACTGAAAGCTAGAATAAATGAATTGTATAAAAGTTATTATCAACTCAAATTTAAGGCCCCGTTTGATTTTTGCTTTAGGCCACTAATATGCTTGAGCCGCTTTTGTCTACGGGAGTGGCCCAACCCACTCATAGCCAAACATTAAAAAGAACAAAACTTAAAAGGACAACAAATAAAACCTGATTGGCACACTCGGTAGTCCTATAAATCTAACTAAGGCAGGGTTTCCTAATTAAGGATTCCTCATTTCTCCTCGCCGCCTTCTCCGGTCTCCTTTGATGAAATTATATCGATTTTTCGTCGCGATTGCATCACTTTACTTAAGAACAAAGCTTGAGATATTTTTGGACTTGATTAGTTGAAGGTTATATCAGCCTTGATTATGACAAGAATAAAAAAAAGTTAGGACATGATTTATTTATTGTATTTTTCTCTATTTTTATTTTGTATGTGTTTGCTCTCTATTAGACTTTTTTTTTTAATTTATCTTTTATTGAATTATAAATTGTTGGAAGTCTATATTTTATACATTGAAATATATCCCCTCCCCCATTAGGTGTTTCTTGTCACTATGAACACTTAATTTTTGACGTGTTTATTTTACCCTATAATATATAGTAATGTTTTTTTTAATATATATATATATATATATATACTTTTTTTTTTATTTTTGGATTGTTTTTGTTTGTTTGTATTATTATTTTTACTGGCCCAAATGACCCAATTTTGTTTGAATTGAGCTGATTTAGATCAATTTTGGATGACCCAATTAACTTTGACCCGGTTCAATAGAAATTGTCAAGATTGGATCTCCACCATTCATGATATTCTGATCCAAGGGATATTATTGGACCCTAACAAAAATACAAAAAAACATCCAAAAGTTAACATGTTTTATTTTCTTCTTCCCTTTGCTCCCACTGCCACAGGCCCGCCACTATCACTGCAGAGCGGCGGCCATCACTTTTTTGGCCGAAAAATTTTCAAAAATTTAACATCTCTTCCATTCACCCTCCTCTACAAAAACCCACAAGCCATTCATCTATATCTATAGTCAAACTTCGTAGATTTTAGAAAAAACCAAATATAAATCTTCACATTTTTCCTTAGATTTATTAAGTTTCGGTTATTTCCATTCCAAACCGTTTACATATATGTGTAGAGCTCTTCACGGGATGTCATTTGATATAAATTTTAGGTCCAAAACCCATTAAAAGATTTTCCAATGACCTTCATTTACATAAAATTTATGTCAATCTTTTCCCACTCTTTACCTTTATACAAATCCGTCATTATCATTTTTTAACCATATAAGTCATTTTGGTGTCGGATTTTGTAATTTTTTGTAAGTGTTTTTTAATTTATCATGTTGGTGTTGTTGCTTGACTTTTGTTTTACTTTTTTTATTTTTGTTTTATATTTATATTTGTTTTTATTTTTTCTGCCTTAGTTTGTTGTGTTAGATCTTCAAAACATTTTTGATGTTTAGATTTTGTGTTAATGGGCAGATTTTCTTTTGATTTTTGTATTTTGATGACATGGGTCAACATTTTGGGCATATTTTAGAATTTTTAGATGGTCCATTAGCTATTATTCAATCAACGAATAAAAGAAATTGGTCATCTAAAATTATATTTGGGCCTATTTTAAATTTTTTGATGACCCATATAACTATTATTCAATTAGTGAATTAAATAAATGAGTCATCTAAAATGACATTTAATCCTATTTTGTAATTTTCAGATGACCATTAGTTATTACTCAATAAATGAATAAAATAAATGAGTCATTTATAAGGGCAAAAGAGTCTTTTAGTTAATTTAAAAGAAAGGAGGAAATTTCATTGGTCATCTTAGGTGGCACTTTCTAAAAACAAAGAGCCCAATGCCTGCATCGACTCTTAATTTTTCAAGAAGAGTGGTGTTTAATGCTCAACACCTATTTAAACCCCATTCTTCCTTCATATTTGGGGAAAAAAACAGAGAAAAGAAAGAGAAAGAACAAAAATTGGAAGAGAGGAAAACCTAAGAAATAAAAGTCTTCTTCTTCAAAATATAAAAATCTTTCATTTTGGTGTTCTTTGGAATTTAATTAAGTTTGCTTCCATATTATGCTTGTCATCAACTTTAGGAATTTCTTTTTACATTTCACATGTAATCTAGAACTAATGTTTATGTTTTTTTTATGTTTTGATTAAGTTGTTTGTATTTTTTTTTTTTAGTTAAGTCTGTTGTGATTCTCCTGTGATTATGGTTATTATTATGTCATTTAGTTTGTGTTAAGTTTTTTTATTTAGTTGAGTCTGTTGTGATTTTAATGTGATTATGTTTATTATTATGTCATTTAGTTTGTATTAACTTTTTTTATTTAGTTAAGTCTATTGTGATTCTCATGTGCTTATATTTATTATTATGACATTTAGTTTGTATTAACTTTTTTTAATTTAGTTAAGTCTATTTTGTGATTCTCCTGTGATTATATTTATTATTATGTCATTTAGTATGTATTAAATTTTTTTATTAGTTGAGTATATTGTGATTTTCATGTGATTATGTTTATTATTATGTCATTTAGTTTGTATCAAGTTTTTTATTTAGTTATATCGATTGTATTTTCATGTGATTATGTTTGTTATTATGTACATATATATTTATTATTAGTTGGTGTTTAGTTTGATTTTACCTCATTATTAGTAAGTAGAATCATAGTTTGCTAAAATGAAAAATTTAACAATTGCAAAGTTTTTTTTTTGTTTCTGGTCACTTTGAAAAAAAAAGAAAAAGAAATAAGAGGCTGTTTTTTCTGCAAAGAATGTAAAACTTGACATTTTAAAAAAAGGATATATCTGGTATTTTGCAAAAATGGCCAAAAAAAAGTAATCGGGTCATTTTTGTAAAAATATTAATATGGTCATTTTTGCAAAAAATAAAAATAAAATGTAAATATAGTTTTTTCATAATTTTTTCTCTTAAATAAATATGTGAAATGACTATTAAAATTAAAAAAACAAAATCGACTAATTTGATTTAGTAATCTAACTATTAGATAAAATTGAATATTTTTGCAATCTTCTTTCAAAGAGAGGAAAGTGGTCATTGTGTGAAAAAAAAATTTACTATAATTGTTATTTCTACTATTTTATAAATATATTAAAAAAATATTAAAGCTAGTATATCAATACTTGTTTTATGAGGATGTTTAATTATTATTCTGTAAACGAAAAAATATTTTAATTTGTTATTGTCAAGTAGTAATATTTAAATGATTATTTGTTTCTTTTGATGAAAAATAAATATTTAATCAGCAATTTGCAACAAAAAATCATTTTCTTGTCTATATATTGCAACATATTCATTTATTCATTTTTAATCATTATTTAAAAAAAAGTTGAGTAATTAATTATCAGTTGTTTTAAAAAAAATTTAACTACCACCATGTGTTCGGTTACGATTCTTGGTGTGTATTCTTTTCTAAAAAAAGATCTTGTGTGCGGTTACACTCCCAGGTCAATGTCACATCCGGGGAGCACCATCTAGACGTAACTGGCGTCGTCGTCCTCATCCGAGGACTAAGACTGACCTCTTGGCTTACATCACTACATTCATACGTTAAAAACACGGAAAATTTAAAACTTTTCGTTTACTACATTGAGGTTTACATAGACCTCTCACATACACATAATATATTCATATCGAGTATATATAGACCCTTTGTATAAGAAGATTACTTAGTATTCTATTTTTATTGCGTGCAGACACAAACACACACACACACACACACACACACACACACACACACACACACATATATATATATATATATATATATATATATATATGAGATATAACATAGTCTTTAAACTGAATGTCTCATATCATAACCATCTACACAAGAGTATAACAATTGGGCATAACCCATAAATCAATACAATAAAATCCACATAGAGGCTATACAATCTTATTACTCAAATGAAAGAGAATGAACAAAGTGTCTTTAAGAGTAATCAATATCCAACGCTAGAAAGTGGCCTTGTCCTCGAATTGGTGAGGACCTACCCAACTTGGAGGATGAGACTCCAAGACTTCCTTCAAATGTCTTCACAAGCCATTCAATGACTAGAACCTAAAATGTTTGGCACAAAGGGAGAAAGGGAGTTAGAACATCACTTGTACTAAGTATGGGCACATGCTCTCACAACATAAAAATCATGCTAAAAAGGACGTTTGTTCAAAACATGCTAATTTACTGTGAAAATCCTCATGCACATACAATAACTCATATACATCAATGAGCACATAACTCCTAAGTCAAGGCCATACAACACAAGACCAACATCATCAAGTATAGTCAAGTCAACATATATAAGAGTTAATAACATCATAACATAATCAAGAACCTTACCCATAGCCCATCATTTAGCCCACAAGTGCAATGACCAAGTAAATCCCCATAACCCTACTCAATCAAGTAGACCAAACAAAGAACTCTAAGCAATGCCTAACTTCACATAACATGGCATCAAGAGTAACCCTCCTCACACTTTAGCAATATAGACCAACCTCATGTTCATAAGTGAAACTAACATCATGTAGAATCAATAACATGTAAAGTCAACATATACGTAATAGTCACTTTATAGGATTATAAGAACATAAGAACCACCTCCTAAGACTTCCCATAAGGCAAACTTGTGTAAGGCATAGGTAGAGTCTCATACCCCTACCTAGGTTAAGTCAAACCTAATAAGTCACCCTAATTAGTGTTTACTCCATTATTTCATTTTAATTTTGGGAAAACTTGACTTAACCGACATAGACCAGAAGAGCTAAGTATGGAATCTGGTGTTGTAAAACCTTACACCGATGGAAGGTGGTCTACCGGCCAAAGTAGTACCGAAAATGAACAAAATATCTAGGTGGATCCACTAGCTAGTATTCCTATAGTGGCAACATAGTTTATGGAGCTTGAGGGCTGTCATGGAAACATCACTTTATGCCCTTTTTGGACTATGAGGCTATCCATCCCGTGTGAACCATGGTGAACCCTACCTTCCCTCCTTGGGAAGGTGCCACCCCTCACTTACAAGTTCACTCGGTGCTAAGTCAGAGTCCCTTTCGAAATGTCTTTAAGCCTTTACTAATAATCATAGATTAATTTAGGTAATAGGCTCTATCCCTTATATAATCATCATCATAGCTCAATATGAATTGCATGAGTATTGTCCTTTCATTACAATTCACACATGTGAGGTTAGCACATTTACATATCACATCATAATAAGGCACATTGGTAAGTTATCACCATCCTTATAACATTTACATCTTAGCCAACCACTCACAAACCATAGTTCAAGACATTCCACTTCAACATCATACCAACCCTATCAATCTCATCACAAGGTATACTTCAATATAACTTCATCACTAAACACAAGTAATCATAATTGCAGTAAAGGGTTGAGATCATAGACTTATCCCAATCAACTTCACAAGCCATCATCAAGTTTTACCATCAACCATCCAATTCAACCCAATAATGGGTGTTAATATCCTCACATAGTAGTAATTAACACAATAATGAAGTCAATTGCATCATAACTTCCCGATAAACTTCAATTCATAACCTAGTGTTAAGGGAATAGGGTTTATCATGAATTCTTCAAGAAATATATCCAATCTAAACAATACATTATCCTATGCAGTCCATGAACGAATTATAATAGATAAGACAAGTCTAACAATCAATACATTCTACAATTCCCATCAATTTATAAGCAAGAACAAAAATTTGGGTAATTTGGGTAAAGGCACATGATATATATAAAATTGTATAAATTAACCAACAATATACTCTTAATTAGTCATAGGCAGTCACAATTTATCATCAATTTTAAGTTTAGAAGAAAACCCATTAGAATAGGAGAACCCTTGGAATTTGGGTGATTTAGAAATTAACTTTGAAAGGACCTCTTGGGGAAAGGAATTTCAAGAGTGAATAACCCATACCTTAATAAAGCTTTATTCCCAAAAATTTATGGAAAATCTTGGAGACTTTGACTTCTTCCTCAAGCTTCTTGTTCTCCAATGGAGAATGAGTTAAGAGCAAGAAAGTAGAGAGATGTGAGAGCAATTTGAGTTACGTTTTTGGAGTGGGAAAATGAATGGAAATTGACCTAAAGTCAATATATAGTCTACCCCCAGAATAGCCGAATTACCCTCATTAAGTTGGACTTCCAAAAGTGAAGTCCAACTTGGCTTCACTGTGAGGCCCCCGTCCCCTTTCCCTCACCACGCCCCACTTCACGATTTGTGAAGTGCTCAACAAACCATAGTGGTAGTCGTGGAGTGGTGAGGTAGTAGATCCCCCAAAGAAGCCCCTCTCTATTTCTCCCACAAAAGCAGGACCACGGAGCACTTGTTCCCTTCCGTGAAGATGCACCACGGCCCTTGAAGTTGCTCGTGGTGCTCTTAGGCAGTAGCTCACCATCGCCCACCAACTCTCCTCTTTTTTGGCTAAGGCCTTTTCACGGAAGCCCCTTGCTCTCCGTCAAGTTCACCACGAGTCGTGGAGTAGATCATGGTATCTTGGACAGTAGTTGGCATCTTCCACGATGACTAAGGCCCATTAATGAGCCCCCCACCTTGGCTGTGGTCATGACCACGAGCCGGGGTCATGCTCATGAAGAGTGAGGCAGTAGCCTCCCTTTTTGGGCAGTCTTGGCCTCTTTGTTTTGGCTTTCCCTTGAAGGTTGTCACTCCTCACTTGGCCTATCATCCTTAAGCCCTTATTTGTCACTTATATCTACCCTCATCATCTCCCCAATATAAAAACTCTCAGACACATTCTTCAGCCCATCAAGACACCCCACTAGCCCAAGTAGTAAGTTCATCGGACGTCGTGGACGTTCCTTGACAATTTAACTCCAAAGATTCCTAAATGTTTTATATTCATCATTTTAGGCCTTAGGACAATTATAAAAACTTAAGACACTCATGTTAGGCTCTAGAACACGTCATAGACTTTCAGAGTGTTACAACTAATCAATTTCTTTTCTTTTTTTAAAAAATAATAACTAATACAAATTTACTTTTTTTATCCAAAAAATTATTTTTAGCCAAATAAAAGTTAATAAAGCGACTCTGATAGAACCATGAAACTCGTGGGGTGTCTCATACCTTACCTTTGGTCAGTAGAACTCCTTACCTAATCTCTGTTTTTCGTAGACTAAAAATAAAGAGTTTTTTTGATGGAAAATGGTCAAAAATACCCTTGAACTATTCGAAATAGCTCATATATACCCTTGAACTATATTTCGGCTCAAATATACCCTTCCCCTCAAACTATAGGATCAAAAATACCCTTTTCATTAACAGGATCTGTTAAACACCACTTGGATGCCATGTAGATACCACATGGCATGCCACATAAGCCAATAGAGTTCCACTCATGCCACGTTGAAAATAAACTTACCCTAATTTCCCTAATTTTTTTTATTTCCCTTAGAATTTAGAAATGATTTCACTGAAGAACATAGAACCCCTTTCCCGTAGAAGTTATGTATTTTGTGAAATCATTCTAAGGAAATGGAGAAATGAGGAAAAGGGGTTCTATGTTCTTCAGTGAAATCATTTTTAAATTCTACGGAAAATGGAGAAAATTGGGGGAAATAAGGGGTAAGTTTATTAGACTACGTGACATGAGTGGAACTCTCTTTGCTAATGTGGAAAGCCACGTGACATCCACATGGCATCTATGTGACATTTAACTGATTCTGTTAATGAGAATGATATTTTGACCCTATAGTTTGATGGTAAGGGTATATTTGAGCCGAAATATACTTCAAGGATATATATGAGCTATTTCTGATAGTTCAAGGGTATTTGTGACCCTTTTCCTTTTTTTTAATTTAGGAATTATCAGGTGACTTAGAACACTTAAGGAATTCAATTTCAAGTGAAGAGTATAAAAAATATTTTTCTTTTACTTTATTTTAATAAAAAAATTGTCACATCCTTAACAATTGTGAAAAATTAAACTAGAAGAGGTGTGACAAATCTGACGACTCTACTGGAAAACTTTTTAGAATTTGAGCTTTGTACATTGACGTATTTGGCTATTTTGATTATTTGGATAAAAAATTGTGTTTGTTGGCTAACTGTTTTATTTCAATTATTCATTGTTTTGATATTATGTATTGTATATAAATTGTCTCTCTCGCACACCCTGTGAGTCTTTGGAATTTTTTTACACACTCTGTGTGTAGATACACTCCATAGGACTTCTGTCTAGGATGAGTCAGTGTGCGGTTGTGATCTTGTTTCAAGGTTGTCACACATGTTAGGCGGGGTTGGACCGCCAGTTATGCCGGAATAGCTCTGCTGCAAGTAGGATGATGTCACATCTGGGGAGCACCCCTAGTAGTTACCAGTGTCGTCATCCTCGAAGAGGACTAAGACTTACCTCTTAGCACTCATCATAATATATAATAGGTTAAATTTCAGAAAATTTATTTTTTTTAATTACTTTCACATTGAGGTTTACATAAACCTCTTGCATACACATAATATATACATAGGGAGTTTACATAGACTCCACACATAGGAAGCACTACATAGGCCTTTGCCTTTATTTCACATACATAAGATAGCAATATAGATTCATAAGAAGTCTAGAATACGTCTCATATTAAACCATCTAAAACGAGTACAACATTGGGCGTAACCATATTTCTACAATAAAGGCCACATATATACATATACAATCTTAGTCTTCAAATGAAAAAGAGTGAAAAAAGTGTCTTCAAAACTAAAAAATATCCAATACCAAGATAGTGGCATCGTCCTCAAAAAGTGAGGACCTAGCAAACTTGGAGAAAGAGAATTCAAGTCTTCTGCAAAAGCCTTCTAGAACTTAACGGCCGAAACCTACATTTTGTAGTAAACATAGAAACATGGGCTAGTACATCACTTGTACTAAGTATAGGCATATGCACATAAAAAACATTTGAAAGCATGCATGAGAAAGGACCATTTCGTAGGGAACATGCAAAGTCATTTGAAAGACTAATGCACATACAAGATAGCATATACAAGACTAGAATTCACAACAACATAAGACATGTTCATATATAAGGACAAGATTTTCATAAAGTCACCTTAAAATCTCATGTTTATTAGCTCACATCATCAACGCACAAGAACCTTACCAACAATGTCATCCCAAGCTTACAAGTGCAACACTCATGTAAAGCCCCGAAACCCCACACAACCAAGTAAACAAGATAGGAGATTATAAGTAATACTTTGCTGCATAATGCATATCACCAAAGACAATCATCACTACATATAGCAATTTAGACCCACATCATATTCATAAATATAATCATCATCATGTAAGAGTATCATCATATCAAGTCAACATCTTACATTTCATAACATCATAAATAAGAACAATCTCGTAGGACTCCTCTTATAGTCAACTTGTGCAATGTCTAGGTAGATTCCCATACCCTTACCAATACTAAATCAAACCCCTTAAGTCACCCTAGTTAGTTTTCACTTTGTTACTTCGTTTTACTTTCAGGAACACTTGCCTTAATCGACATAGACCACAAAAGCTAAATGTGGACTCTGGTGTCATGAAACCCTACATCGAAAGAAGGTGGACTACTCTCCAAGGTAGTACAAAAACATGAACATAGCATTCTAGGTGGATCCACTAGCTAGTATTCCTATCGGGGCAATATAGTTCAAGAACTAGGAGATATACTTGGGACCCTCTTTATGCATATTGTTTTATAGTCTCCAATCTCATGAGTACATTAGTGAACCTACCTTCCCTACTTCAGAAGGGACCCTCCTCACTACTAGTTCACTCGATACTAAGCTAGAGTGCATTTTTGAATACAAAAATTTCACACTTTTGGCCAAAATGGCCGACATCTACTTTACACTTGGTCTTTTTACATTCGACCGACGCAAAAAACAAAACTTAGTGGCCTATCTTTATTATTGGCCGACACTAACACTGTTTACTTTATGACTTTTTACATTATTGGCTTTTCAGCCGACGCTATATGACAAAATTAAAAGATTCTTACTTTATACATATGGCTGATATTCAGCCGACGCAACAATAATAATAACAACAATAATAATAACTCTTTTTTTTTTTTTAACTTTTTTTTTATAGCTTCGTTCTTTATCCTAAATCAACTGTAGGTATCCTAAATCAACTGTAGGTATCACATTATCTTCTCCGTTGCACTTGGAGCATTTATGATCTGGGTATTTGTTGCTGATAAGTTTGCAATATCTTACTAATAATTCTTCTGAAATAAATCCTTTCTTCAAAGCTCTTGTAGATGGTTGTTCTTCTGGTTTTAGCAATGACAAAATCCATCTCTGAACTTCATCCATATCTGATTTTCTTAATTCTTTGGAGTTTGCATAAATCATCACCTGATCTCTTGCATAATAGCTCCAAATGGCATTGCCATTTAAATAATTGTTTGCTAACTCTTGTATAATTGTAGCTATACCAATTATTCTTTTATTTGCATAAAAGTTAGGTATTTCTACTTTTGGTATCTCATTTTGTTTTTCTATCTCTTCTGGAATAATCATATCTCTGGTTAATCCTATCTTTACCACCTGTATTGGTGATTTTAT
>NC_028647.1:32257267-32323173 GCF_001406875.1 Solanum pennellii | reverse complement strand
AAATACTCAAAGCTATTAATACACTTTCTACGAAGGTGGACAGTATGGGAAAAGAGTTACAAAATCTAAAAGCTAATAGTCAGCAGCATGACTATAAATATGCGGAGCTACGCCAACATGTAGAGTTACGTCGATCGGAAGACGCTAAAATTCCAGAGCTACAAGGAGATGTTGGGAAACTCCGAAAAACCCATAACAATGTTTGTTTAGATACAGCTGCAGATACAAGCAAAAGAATTAATACAAATTTAAACCAGCTATTTGCAAAACCATTTACCCAAAAACCACAAATGCAGATACCAGCAGAACCACAAACATCTACCTATGCAATAAGCCTACAAAATGACAAAAAAAGATACAACTATATTACCCAATCTTACATTGAAAACATACACAAAATTCAGACATATCTAAACCTAAACCCAAGATCCACACAAACAAAAACTCCCGAAGAAGACTATATAACCCAGAAACTACAAGGATATAACAAACTTATTGCACAACCTAAGACCAACCCCAACCTAGTAAAAACATGTTATAACTACGGACTATTAAATACAGTATACACATATACCGGAGAAGAAATAGCCGGAATACCAGAACTACATAGAGCATTTTTAACATATAAAAGAATTACCAAAGGAAATTTATTCTATATAAAATGTTATACAGCACCAGCAGAGATACTATACGAAGAAATAAAATCACCAATACAGGTGGTAAAGATAGGATTAACCAGAGATATGATTATTCCAGAAGAGATAGAAAAACAAAATGAGATACCAAAAGTAGAAATACCTAACTTTTATGCAAATAAAAGAATAATTGGTATAGCTACAATTATACAAGAGTTAGCAAACAATTATTTAAATGGCAATGCCATTTGGAGCTATTATGCAAGAGATCAGGTGATGATTTATGCAAACTCCAAAGAATTAAGAAAATCAGATATGGATGAAGTTCAGAGATGGATTTTGTCATTGCTAAAACCAGAAGAACAACCATCTACAAGAGCTTTGAAGAAAGGATTTATTTCAGAAGAATTATTAGTAAGATATTGCAAACTTATCAGCAACAAATACCCAGATCATAAATGCTCCAAGTGCAACGGAGAAGATAATGTGATACCTACAGTTGATTTAGGATACCTACAGTTGATTTAGGATAAAGAACGAAGCTAAAAAAAAAAAAGTTATTATTATTGTTGTTATTATTATTGTTGCGTCGGCTGAATATCAGCCATATGTATAAAGTAAGAATCTTTTAATTTTGTCGTATAGCGTCGGCTGAAAAGCCAATAATGTAAAAAGTCATAAAGTAAACAGTGTTAGTGTCGGCCAATAATAAAGATAGGCCACTAAGTTTTGTTTTTTGCGTCGGTCGAATGTAAAAAGACCAAGTGTAAAGTAGATGTCGGCCATTTTGGCCAAAAGTGTGAAATTTTTGTATATAAATAGAGGGCTTCCCCTCATAAATAAAATCATCAGTCTTCCACTACTCTCTTCTCTCTACAATTATTCCTCTTTAACGCTTCCACCCAAAATTGGTGTAAGAATCTTTTAATTTTGTCATATAGCGTCGGCTGAAAAGCCAATAATGTAAAAAGTCATAAAGTAAACAGTGTTAGTGTCGGCCAATAATAAAGATAGGCCACTAAGTTTTGTTTTTTGCGTCGGTCGAATGTAAAAAGACCAAGTGTAAAGTAGATGTCGGCCATTTTGGCCAAAAGTGTGAAATTTTTGTATATAAATAGAGGGCTTCCCCTCATAAATAAAATCATCAGTCTTCCACTACTCTCTTCTCTCTACAATTATTCCTCTTTAACGCTTCCACCCGAAATTGGTATACTTAGTATAGGTCATAGGAGACTAACCCCTTGTATATCATAGTCAATTAACTCATTAGTAATTGCATGAGAATGCCCTTTCAATGCAACCCTCAGATGTGAGATTAGCACATCATCATCATCATGTCATAATAAGGCACATATGCAATTCATAAACAAGCTTATATCATTACATATTAAGCATACTCTCATAATCACATTATCAAGAGATTTCAATTTCATCATCATACCAACACCTACTTAATTCAAATCATAAGACATTCTTCAATTAAACTTCATCACCAAGTAAAAGCCATCATAATTAAAGTAAAGATTTAAGATAACAAAGTCTTACCAATTCTCTTTTAAAAATCCATCATTATTGGTCTTACCTTCAACCAATCCAATTTCATCCATCAATAGGTGTAATAACATCAGACAATAGTAATTAACACAAGAACTAGGTCAATTGTATCATCACTATCCAAGTTAACATCAATTCATAACCTAGGGTTAGGGGAAATAGGGTTCATCATGAATTCATCAAGAAATTGATTCAATCCAAACAATATATTATAATAGGCAATCCATGAATGAATTAGAATAGATAAAACAGGTTTAACAATAAATACATCTTCAATTCCTATCAATTCATAAGAAAGATCCAACATTTGGCAAATTTGGGAAAAGGGATATGATCCACAAAAAATTCTCTTAAATAACATTAATTACTCAGAATTTTTTTCCCTTCTTGTGTTGGCTGCGCGACGCGAGGTTGATGCCATATCTTGGCTGCTGCAAGCTGCTTTGGCAGATTGCTCGCCAATGTTAGGGTCCTCATCAAGGACCCTTCAGGTGGTCCTTGGAGAGTCATAACTTGACGTTTGGACCCTTTATACTATATTTTACCTATATAAAGTAGTTTTACCAGTTTTAGACTTCATATGAAACTCCCAAGCCCCACACAACATAAGGACATCTATTACACTTTAATTTAGCTAGTTTCTGGACGTCATGGATGTTTCTTGACCTCTTGACTCTAATACTTCCTTAATGACTTATAAATATATTTTTAAGTCATATATAGTGTTACCAACCTTAGACCCACATGTAAGGCTCTAGCTTAGGTCTTAGACTTTCGGAGTGTTACATTATCCCCCCTTAGGAGCATTCGTCCCCGAATGACACTAAAATCTTTTGAAGGGAAAGGATAAACTCAATTCTAGCAGCGCAAGTTCAAATCAACATAACAACACGACATTTACATATAGCAACTCAAAACATCAACTTCCACATATAAGAGCTCAACATCACAACACGAGGAATTTCCTTCTCAACTATAACATGAGCTCAATAGAAAATAAATAGTCACTTATGCCAAAATTTCCTTTCACACAGATCAACATGCTCAATATCATTTCATGATGGCAACAACATACGAAATACACCAAATAAGTGCAAGTCAAGTAAATGATCATTTTTCCATATAAATTCATTTTAACATAGACTTTTATCATAAATATGCTTATCTTTGCAAAAAAAGTAAAATTCAAATCATCCTTTATTTTCATTATTAGTAGGTGTAAATAACCTTAGTTAGCAAAGAGATGAGGATAAAAGGACTTCATGTTGCTCTCTCAACTAGGTGGTTTATCCATAATACCTTTACGGAGGCCACCTCTTTGTTCCTCAACTTCTTCACTTGTGAATCAAGGATTTCCACTGGAACCTCTTCATATGAGAGGTTCTCATCCACCCCTAGACCTTAAATAGAAAGAATGGACTCGGGGTCACCAATGCACTTCTTAAGCATGGATACATGGAAAACGGGGTGAACAGAAGCTAGCTCACTAGGTAATATCAATTCATATGCAACCTTGCCACCTCTTTGCAAAATTTCATAGGGCCCCATATAACGAGGTCTTAACTTCACCTTCTTGCCAAATCGCACCCCCTTTCATGGGTGAGACTTTCAAGTACACTTTATAACTTTCTTCAAACACTAATTCTCTTCTCCTATTGTCGGCATAAGACTTTTTCTGGCTATAGGCTGTTTGCAATCGATTTATTATGAAATTAACTTTATCTAAGTTCTTATAGATCAAATCATGACCAAGAAGTGAAGACTCACAAACTTCAAACCATCCAATCGGAGATCTACATCTCCTACCATACAAAGCTTCAAAAGGAGCCATGGCTATAGACGAATGGTAACTATTGTTATAAGAGAAATCCATCAAAGGAAAGTGATCATCCCAACATCCTTTGAAATCTATCACACAAGATATAAGCATATCCTCAATAGTTTGAATATACGTTCCGCTTGACCATCCGTTTGAGGATGAAAAGCGATGCTCAACTTCACTATTGTACCCAACACTATGAAATGATCTTCAAAATATAGATGTGACTTGTGCGCCCCTATCCGATATTTATGAATAATGGAATACCACGGAGACTTACAATATCATCTATATAGATCTTGGCATAATCCTCCACCGAGTATGTGTACTTAATAGGAATAAAGTGAGCAGACTTTGTCATCCTATACAACACCACCCATATAGAGTATTTTGCTTTAGAGTCTGAGGCAATTCCTCTATAAATTCCATATTAATGTCTTCCCACTTCCAAGTAGGAACTTGGATTTCTTGAAGTAAGCCACCCGACTTTTGGTGCTTGACTTTTACTTGTTGGACATTTGGACACTTTGTAACATATTTCGTTATGTCCCTTTTAAAGCCATCCCACAAAAACACTCCTCTAAGGTCATGATACATCTTAGTAGAACACGGATGAATTGAGTAACGAGAACAATGAGATTCCTCTAGGATCCGATTTCTCAAATAATCCATATTGGCATACACAACCTCCCTTGGTACCTCAAAACACCCCCCCTTAAGGAGAATGATTCATTAAACTTGCTAAGAACCGATTCCTTCAACTCCATCAATGATGGATCAAGGTGTTGCTTAGACTTCACCTCAACCACCAAAGATTACTCGGAGTTATAATGGACCATAAAACCACCATTAGGAGAATCTTCCAATCAAACACCCAAATGAGCCAACCTATAAACATCATTGACTAGATCCATCTTGCTTTCCTCAACATGAGACACACTACCCATGGTCATACGACTTAGAGCATCTGTAACCACATTGGCTTTTGTCACAATCGGGGAGAACCCCCTCGAAGTAACACGACGTACTTAACCTCTAGGAGATCTTATAAAAGCCTATAATTATGATTCATCGCATTGTAATCGGTAAATTAGTGGAAAATTTAAAACTTTTCATAGCACATCATATGCTAGAAACTTCACTTCATAGATATAAAATATCATCAGTACATATTAGACTCTAGTATCTTTTTTCCATCCTAGACTCAAAAATCATAAAAGTACATTAGGAACACGCCCCTTACAATATAATCATACGTATATAATTACAAGACTTTAAACATAACGTGACAGAGGACATCCTCAAAATTTTAAGGATTCCTTTTGCTTGAGCTTGGGAAACAAATGACAAGCTCCTCAATCATAGAGCCATCCTCTTAAGCATACATAACCCACAATTTGTGTAAAAAGTAGAGAAGAATGGAATTAGTACAAGAATGCACTAAGTATGACAACCATGCAAAAACATGCATTTAAAAGGGACATTTTACTTGAAATCATACTTCATGCCATTTTGAGAAAATCTTCATAAAACCTTTATAAAATAATCATTATTTCATTTACATACTTTATATAAGCATATTTCATGGTTAAACATAATAAAATATCATACAATACATTTAAGGCATTTTAGAAGCACTTTACAGTAACTTGATTTTCCCTTTATATTGAACTACATTCATTTAATAGTGAATCCTTTTCCTTCCTAATTCCTTATTCCACCAAGTAACCCTCTGGTGATACTTGGTGAAATGCATCATTTTAAGGCCATAAAGAAGTCATACATACAGTCCACATAAGCAACCACATACCATCATAGAAGTATAATACATCATAGACACATTTAAGTCAAGACCTTAATGATATTACAATGAACCATAGTTTACTTGCACATATATTAACTTCATTCACATAGAACAATTATAAGAACTTACTCACAATCCCAATCTAAGTCTACGAGTGCAATGTACATGTGAGGCCCCATAACCTCACACATACTTAGTAAACCTATCATAAGACCACAAGCCTTAACATCCAATTACATCAACATAGCAATTGAATACAACTTAATTTATGTAAATAAGACCTTCATCATGTAGTCATTAAGACCAACATAGTGCATATAAGAACATGACCACATCACCTAGATCCATCAGGAAAGCTCGGCCAGAACCACATGTTCAAGTTTCCCTGCATGTGGCTCGTCCAGCCTGAGAGAAGGCGGCCTCTCATGGGAAGATGCTAATTTTGGTGACTGGAGATAGCTCTCTTCAATTATTCCTGGGATGTGAGGGAGCTCAGGGGAAGGTTTGGAAACCTAGTAGCTGAATGGAATCATTTTACCGAATGTTCTCCCAGAGCCTGTCTGTGTTAAATACGCTTTTTCCGTGTAGAAGACAAGTAGAGAAGGATCTTATGCCATGGGTGACCAATATGCCAGTTTCAGCAACTCTCATTTGAGTTGACCGAAGGCGGTGGGTAGACGACCATCTTGCAATAAAGACTCATACCATGCACATCTTCATAACAACTAGACAAAAACTACCAAGTCATGCATAAGGAACATCGACATAGTCACATGCATCAGAACACTTTCCTATGACTTCCCTTAAGAGCCACTTGTGCAATGCATATGTTAAGTCCCATATTCCCACCTACACTAAGCAAGTACCCTTAGGTTATCCAAATTAGAGTCCTTACTTTACTTCCATTGTTCATTTTTACTTTAGGGAAACTATAGCCTTAACCGACACTAAGACCATGGGTGCTACATGGAATTTGATGTTGTAGAGGCTTACACAAAAGGAAGGTGTTCTTACCTAGACAAGGTAATGCTAGCATACTAGTGAAATCACTTTCTAGATCCTATGTAGCAAGAATAATTATGGAACTTGGAGGTATATGTGGAAACCCTCTTTATGCCAGATGGGGCATTGTAGTTATCCACTATGGAAACATCATTCTATGCCCTTTTGGGATATGAGGCTTACCAACTGGTGCGGACTATGGTGACCTACCTTTCTCTAATGGGAAGGTACACCCCTCAACTTCAAGTTCACTAGGTGCTAAGATAAGTTCTCTTTTTATTAAAAAATTCTTTATTAACTTTACTTTATAAAATTAGGATTAGGAGAGTTAACTCCTCATATGTTTAGCTCATAGGTCATAGACGAGAGTTCATCAACCTAAATCATGTGAGAAACCATTTCACATGAACATAGCATATATAAGCACCTATCTAGTTTATAGTACACTTGAGCACACCTTTAAAGCCCCTCACACATATGTGTGTGTATAGTTTTATGTGAGCAAACCTTTCACATAACACATAAATGTCACATATGTTCATATATCAATGCATAAGTCTATAGGTATAACTATATGACCAATCATTTCATATAAACACACCAAGACACTATGCACATTCTTACTTCATCAAATTATATACTAAAAATCATAACATATAATTCATATTCATAGTATGTTCTTACAATCCTATGCATGTACTTAGAAGACCAAACTAGGAACTATTCTATCAAGGTACGCATGTGCAATGGATAGACAAGGTCCCATATCCTTGACCATACTAGTGCACCTATCAAGTCATCCTAGTGAATTATATATCACACAACATCATAGAATGGATAACACAACATAAGACACATTTGATCAAGACTTACAACATCTTTACAGTAAGCTCTATTCATTATGCACCTATTCGGAATTTACTTCTCATATAACATTATAGGACCTCATCATAGGCTGTACATATATATAAAGTTAAAATAACCATTTACATGCTCATAACACTAGCCATACAACCTAGATCATAGCTAGAATAAGAAACTAGACATAGGCTTCACATAGGGTGATCATAACCACAACACATCTATAATACAATTGCCTTCAAGGCCATGATCATATCACACATATATATTGGAAATAAAGTAAATAAGGCAACCATAAGTGGACAATACCACACAATTCCATACAAGGCTTCATCAACTATCAATACTATAAGAAAGTAGAGAGGAAAACCCATTCTTACCAATTCATCAACCTTTGATCATCATTGATAAATACTCCTTTTTTCATCAACCATTAATATATAGGGAAGTAGCTACATCTACTTTAATCATAAAAGAAACCATGCATAAGCCACTACAAGATCATGCAACAAACTAGTACAATACATTACCAATAAACTAGAAAGTAGATGGACATAGATCTTTAACCTAATTCACTTTAAATCATATTTCGTCAATAGTATCAATCTAGGACTCTAGATAAAAACAAAGTTATCGAGTCCAACTCATGCTTCATTTACCCTAAATTTGAGATCACATCATGTATATAACATTATCATTTTATAGGCTAAAGAATCTAGATAAATCATTACCAAGACACCTTTACTTGATCATGAATAACTAACACCCAAAATTCGTAAATAATATCAACATAAGGCATTAATTAAAGAAATCATAACCTAAACGAAATCCTACTACAAGTGGAATAAAATCAAGATTACAGTGAATAACATGCTTTAACAATCAATAGGAAAATAGAGATCAATTCAGAAATACTCAATCAATATTGCACTAACAATACATAAGTCATCATCACATGATATCATGGGAAGTAGCTATCCATCAATTTGATATAATTGAATCACATAACAATGAAGTTAGAATCAAGATCACAAAATACTACATTATAGACTAGTCTTATTCAAACTTTAAAAACTTCATGTTCATGGTTCATTCATCAACAACTCACCATCAATATACATGTTAGACAGTAGATATAAGCAATTGAACATGCTAGAATCATAACTCAATCAATAAAAAGTCACGATCACAATGCCTAGACATAGGCTAAAACGAGAGTTGAAGAGGACATGGGTTCATCATGCAATTGGATATAAATCCACTTTAAAATCATCATATTAACATTAATTTATCATGATTAATCCTTTTAAAACATTTTGAGGAAGAACCCATGGCTAGATTGAAGAAGAAGACACTTGATCATGAACTTGCTTTGAAAACATTGAAGGAAACTCTCTAGATGGAAGATTAACTAGAGATGAAGGATCACCATACCTTAATGTAGAATAAAATATCTAAAACTTTGTGAATGTACCATGGAAATCCAAGCTCCAAGCTCTTCTTGAGCTTCACCTTCAATGGATGTTCTAAAGAGAATATTTTGGGAGAAAGTCTAATTTGTGTTAATTGAACTGGGAATGGGGTTGTCACGTTTTTGATCACTTTAATACTCCCAAAAATAACCAAATAAACCATATAGGTCAGGTTAGCACACAGGGTGAATTTCCTAGTCACCCCATAATTGAAACAACATACATGGCAGCACTTGCAGGCACCATCGAGCCCAGTAGGTCCATCGACGGACCGTACTGCAGGACGTTGTTTGGACCTGAGGCTTGAAAATAGCCTTAAGACTTCACCAGGATAATTTTCTCTCACACGCCGTTGTTGGACTGATGAGCCGTGCATTGGCTTCGTCGATTGACACTGCCTCTCAACAGCTTTTCGATCCTCCTTGAGGGCTTCTTGCGGGGCCCTCGGGGAGTCGTACCTGGACATTTTACTAACGTAAATATATACCTTAACATGTGAAGGACCTTAAACATAAGTTTCACCCAAAACAATTATACGCAACGCCTTCAAACTTGCTAGGCACACTCAAGACACACATGCACGTCTAAAGGGCTAACTTTGGAACGTCTTAGACGTTTGACCTCTAAACTTGATAACTCAACATAATGCCTATAAACATAATTATTACTCATATAAGGACTTCATAAGATAATTACACACATTAAAGCGCATAAATATATTTAAGTCCCCTTTTGGTGACTAGTCGTCGAACGTCTTGGTCGTCCCTTGACGTTTGACTTCCAAATCACTTCAAATCAACCATGCATACTTTAGAAAACTGAATTAACATGTTAAAAATCTTATAGGCACATGTTAGGCTTGAGAAACCCTAATTCATTTTGGGGGGTCTTACAATCGGGGTGGTAGAGAACACTCATGTCGTAATCTTATAACAATTCCAACCACCTTCGTTGTCAGAAATTCAACTCCTTTTGAGTAAACATATATCGAAGAATATTATGGTCGGTATGCACATCCACTTGAAAACCATATAGGTAATGCCTCCATATTTTTCAGGCAAAAACCACGACCGTTAACTCAAGATCATGAGTTGGGTAGTTCTTCTCATGAATCTTAAGTTGCCTAGAAGCATATGCTATAACCTTCCCGTGTTGCATGAGGACGCAACCCAATGCCACTTGTGATACATCACAATATACCACAAAACCCTTAATACCCTCCGATAGAGTCAACACTAGAGTGGTGGTAAGCCTATCTTTCAGGGTTTAGAAGCTTCTTTCATTAGCCTTCTACCACTCAAATTTCACATTCTTTTGGGTCAAAGTATTCAAAGGAGATGCAATGGATGCAAAACCATCCACAAACCTCCTATAGTACCCAACTAGACCCATGAAACTTATTATGTCCGTTCAAGCCAAAGGTCTAGGCCAATTTCTAACCGCCTCAATCTTCTTTGGATCAACCTCTACACCCTCGCTAAAGATGACATGACCAAGAAACGCCACTGACCTTAACCAAAATTGACATTTGATATACTTGGCAAATAATTGGTGTTCCTTAGAAACTTGTAACACCACTCTCAAATAATCCATATGATCTCCTTCATTCTCTGAATACACCAAGATGTCATCTATGAAGAAAATCACAAAGGCATCTACGTAGTTTCAGAACAGCCTTTTATTAGGTCCATAAATGTTGCCGAGGCATTAGTAAACCAAAAGCCATCACCCTAAATTCATGGTGACCATATCTTGTTCGAAAGGTCATTTTGGGAATATCTTCATCTCTCACCCTAAGTTGGTGATATCCCGACCTTAAGTCAATTCTAGAAAAGTAGCTTGCCCCTTGGAGTTGATCAAACAAGTCGTCAATCTGAGGGAGGGGATACTTATTCTTAATTGTCACTTTGTTGAGTTGCCGGTAATCGATACACATCCTAAGGGACCCATCCTTATTCTTCACAAATAAAATCGGAGCACCCCATGAGGAAATACTAGGTTGGATGAATCCTTTGTCTAGTAAATCCTTGAGTTGATCCTTCAACTCTTTCAATTCAGCCGGAGCCATCAGATAAGGAGGAATTGAAATGAGATTCGTATCTGGTAGCAAATTAATATAAAAATTAGTTTCCCGTTCAGAGGAATTGCATGACGATCATTAGGAAAGACCTCCAAAAATTCCCTCACTACGGGGACTAACTCAACGTGAGAAATTTCGAAGTCTAAATCTTTTACTCTTACAATATGGTATAAACACCATTTAGAGGTCATTTTAAAAGCTTTTAGACAAGAAATGATACGACCTTTAGGAATAGAACTTCCCCCCTTCCATTCTACGACGGGTTTATTAGGAATATTAAACTTGACAACTCTTGTCCTACAATCAATGGAAGCAAAAAAGCATGCAACCAATCCATCCCCAAGATAACATTAAAATCTAGCATATCAATTTGTACCAATTCAACATGGTAACTCTATTAGGCAAACATAAAAATTTAAAAAGAAGACTTGTAACATACCGGTCACCACATCGGGAGAACTCTCTTGTTCACCCCTAGAACGAAGAGCATAAAAGCGATTCTTTTTTGGAGCATCAACATTTAAACAACTTGCTTGTCCGCTACCCTTGTCTTGCCCTTTCACATTAAGGAAACCTCTAAACTTCTGACCACTTTTATCACATCCGAAGCAATTCTCCGTCCAACTAGTCACTCACCCCAATGTTTCTTGCACACCTTCCACAAGTTGTCTTCTTGCTTGGTTAAGTAGTACCTCTCCCTTTTTGAGACTTAGGGTTAGACACCCTATCATCACGAGCCTTAGGGAACTTAGAAGGAACTTGGTTAGAGAACCTCTTTTTGAATCTAGGCTTATCTTGAACTTCCAATCTCCCATTTGAAGAACCACTTTCAAAAGACTTGGCCCTCTTGGCCTTTCTATTCTTCCTACTTAACCTACTTTCTTCCACTTGTTGAGCATGAACCATTAGACGGGAAATAGTCATACTGTCACGAAGCATATCCAAGCGACATTCTTCCACCAAGTAACCGGACACTTTTATAAGAAAACAACTCATATCATCCCTTGGGTTAGCTACCAAGGATGGAGAATACTTAGACAATTTTGTAAACTTTAAGGAGTAGTCAAGTACACTCATACCTCCTTGAAAAAGGTTGATGAATTCTTCCACCTTAGATTCCCTAAACTCTCCCAATTCATTGGACCGTCTTTTAACACCATATTATCCCTCCATTGGGTGTACCAAGATTGTGCCACATCTTTGAGTTGATAGTCATCCAATTCACCCGTAGTGACACCCATAGCAAATAGGATCTTATAGACCTCATCTAGGAAATTTTCAGAGTCTTCATCGACTTTCGACCCGTAGAACAAAGGAGGGTTCATCCTTGTAAAGTCTCTCAAACAAGATTCCATAGTGCTAGCATGTTGAGGTACACGGGGTCAAACCTCCCGATTCACTTGGGCTGTTATGGATTGGACTTGACAAGTGATGCATTATCTTGTGAAGTCATGGCTTGGGAAAATTCTGAAAATTTGCCTTCATCTGTCCATCGGTCATAAGAGAAGGAACAACCAGAACTTGATCACCCATAGAAACTTCTTCAAATGGAGGGACTTTATTGCCTTGCGGAGGAGCTTGCTTGTTGGCACGACAGGGGAGCACCCCCCAGAAGTAACATGGCATACTTGACCTCTCGGAGGTCTTATACAAGACCATAATTATCATTCATCGCATTGTCAAATGTAAATTAGCGGAAAATTTAAAACTTTTTATAGCATATCATATGCTTGAAACTTCAATTCATATATATATATATATATATTGTCGTAAGTACATACTTAGACTCTAGTAACTTCTTGCCATCCTAGAATCAAACATCATAAGAGTACATACGGACACGACCCTTATAACATTATACATAACTAAACAATGTACAAGACTTTACAGTAAACCATAAGTTGACATAGGACACCCTTGAATCTTAAGGGTTCCTTTGGCTTGAGCTTGGGAAACAAATAACAAGCTCCTAAATATATAGACATCCTTTCAAGCAATCATAACCTACAATTTTTGTAAAAAGTAGAGAAGAATGGAGTTAGTGCAAGAATGTACTAAGTATGAAAACCATGCAAAAACATGCATTTAAAACAGACATTTTCTTGAAATCATAATTCATTCCTTTTTGAAAATTCTTCATAAAACCTTTATACAATAAGCATTATATCTTTTACATACTTCACATAAGCATACTAAATGGTCATCAATCATATAAAATCACACATTGCATTTAAGGATTTTTAGAGCCACATTACATTAAAATATTTTCTTCTTTACAGTGACATCTTGTTTTACATTGAATCCTTTTCTTCTTAGTTTCTTATTCCCCGAGTAACCCTCTAGTGATACCTTGTGCAACATATAACCATAAGGCCACAAGGAAGTCATACATATAACCTACATAAGCCAACGCATACTGTCATAGAAGTATAATACATCTTAGACACATTTGAGTCAAGACCTTAGTGACATTACAGTAACCCTATTCAATTACCTTACTCACAATCCTATCCTAAGTCTACTAGTGCAATGTACATGTGAAGCCTCATCACCTCACACATACCTAGTAAACCTATCATACCTATCATAAGACCATAAGCATCAAGAACATGTACTTCACACTTTAAACATAATTGTATAGTCAACTACATGTAACCCAAGTAGGAACCTCATTCACATAGTCAATAAGACCAATACCATACACATAAGGAAATACCTCATCATATAGTCAATACTACAAAGTCATGCAGACGAAACATATACATATACATATGCATTAGAACACCTCCCTAGGACCTCTCTCAAGATCCACTTGTGCAATGCATAGGTGAAGTCCTATACCCCCACCTGCACTAAGATACTACCCTAAGGTTATCCTAAATAGGGTGCTTACTTTACTTCCATTGTCCATTATACTTTAGGGAAACTATAGCCTTAGCCGACAGTAAGACCATGGGTACTACATGGAATTTGGTGTTTAAGATCCTTAAACCAAGGGAAGGTGTTCTTACCTAGGCAAGGTAGAAAATTAACATATGCTAGCATACTAAGTGAATTCACTTGCTAGATCTCATGTGGAAAACATAGTTATGGAACTTGGAGGCATATGTGGAAACCCTATTTATGCCAAATGGGGAATTGTAGTTATCCACTATTGAAACATCACTCTAGGCCCTTTGGGCTATGAGGCTAACCACCTCATGAGGACTATGGTGACCTACCTTACTCCTATGGGAAGGGACACCCATCAACTTCAAGTTCACTCGTTGCTAAGCTAAGTGACCTTTTTATTAAAAAGCCATTATTAACTTTATTTTATAAATTACTCTTAGGAGAGTCAACTCTTATTTTCTTAGCTCATAGGTCATAGATGAGAGTCCATCAACCTAAATCATGTGAGAAACCCTTTAACATGGACATAGCATATGTAAGTACCTATCTAGTTTAGGGCACACTTGAGCACACCTTTCAAGGCCCCTCCATTAAATAAATTTGTATACATGTGTGTGTATACTTATACGTGATCAAACCTTTCACATAACACATTAATATCACACATGTTCATACACCAATGCATAAGTATATAGGTATAACTATATGATCAATCCTTTCATATAAACACACCAAGACACTATGCACATTCAAATTTTATCATATCATATACTTAACATCATAGCATATAAGTCATATTCATACAGGTTCATACAATCCTATGCATTTATTTAGATGGACAACCTAGGAACTATACAATCAAGGTACAAATATGTAATGCATAGGCAAGGTCCCATACCCTTGTCTATAATAGTACACCTATCAAGTCATCCTAGTGAATGACACATCAGATAACATCACAGAATGGTTAGCATAGCATGAGACTCATTTATTTAAGACTTACAAGGTCATTATAGTAGGCTCTAATATTATGCACCTATATTAACTTTACTTCACATATAGCATTACGGGACCTCATCATAGGCAGCACACACACACACACACACACACAAACACACACACACACACACACAGATATATATATATATATATATATATATACATATTTACCATTACCATTTACATGATCATAAAATTAGCCATACAACCTAGATCATAGTTAGAATGGTAAACTAGGCATAGGCTTCACATAGGGTAGTTCATCACCAACAAAAATTCATAGTATAATTGCCTTCAAGAACATGATCACATCACATATGTATATTGGCAATAAACTAAACAATTCCACCATAAGTGGACCCTACCAAAGAATGTCATACATGGCTTCATCAACTATCAATACTCTAAGAAAGTAGAGAGGAAAAGCCACGCTTACCAATTAATCAACCTTCGATCATCATTGATCAATACACCTTTTTCATCAATAATTCATATGTAGGGAAGTAGCTAAATATACTTTAATCATAAAAGAAACCATGTATAAGCCACTACAAGATCATGCTACAAACTAGTACAATACATCACCAATATACTAGAGAGTAGAAGGACATAGATCTTTAACGAAATTCACTTGCATTGATCATCAATCATATTTCATCAATAGTGTCAATCTAGGGAAGAAACTAAAGACATAATAATCAAGTCTAAATCATGCTTCATCTATCCTAGAATAAAGATCACATTATGTACATTACAACATCCACTCTATAGACTAGAAGAACCTAGATCAATCTTTACCAAGACTCCTTTACTTTGATCATGAATGATTCATACCCAAAATTCTTCAATAACATCAATATAAGGCAGTATTTAAAGAAATCATAACCTAAACGAAATCCTACTACAATTGCCATAAGCTTGAAATACAGTGATCATGCTACTTTAGGAATCCATGGAAGATAGAAGAGCATAGGCTAATCTAAGGCTGGGCAACAGAACTGGATGTACCGGTACCGATCCAGTTCGTTCCGATTCGGTTGCCTATTGGATGGAACGGGATATCCCGAACTGGGACACGGTACGGAACAGAACCGAGGTTTTGTACTTGTGTATCGGTACCAATGTATCCCGATTTATTCCGGTTTCAATCCAGTTCTGATTAATTAATATTTTGTTAATTAATTTATATTATATATTTATTAATTAATTCATATTATATATTTATAAATTATAATTTATATTTTATACTAAATAATAAATACTACTCAAGTAACCCAACTACCCCCTATTAGTATTACATTAGTATTACATTCGAGACTTAGTTGAAACAGAAACCTTCCTAGAAGGTGGTTGCGTAAACTATGCACTCTACTAGTAGTTGTAAATTGAAATTGTAATTTATAATACAAATTTAAATAAATTAAATTGATATTTTTAAATTTGTGCAATTGCTTTGTACTTATTTTATTTAATTTTTAAAAAGTACAAATTGAATTTATTTAAATTACAAGTTATAAATATTATTTATAAATTATAACATATTAATAAATAAAAAGTAATAACTTATAAACTTTAAAAGATTTAAATCTTGAAAACTTAATTAGACTTAACTTGCAAATTTAATAATTAAATTTTTATAGAAAATATCTTTAAAATAACTTAAGTAAAAAATTACCTTATAAATTTAAAAACTATTAATTTTAACTTAGAAAAATAAAAAAAAATATGCATATTTTTGTAATTCAAAAAAATCATTTTTTGAAATAACTAGTGTCATCCCGTTTATCCCATCCCGTTCCATTCCGGTATATTCCGATTCTATCCCAGTATATAGTGGGATAGGACGGATCAGAGTATCCATTCCGATAATTCCGGTCCAGTTCATCCCGGTACCAGTCAACAAACCGGTCAAGTAGGCCCATTTCAGTCCGTACTGGTTTGTTCCGGTCCGGTGATCCCGTTCTGGTCCGTTACCTAGTCTCAAACATTGATCACATGGATAACTCATCAACAATTCATAATTAATATTCATGTAAGGCAGTAGCTACAATTATCCTCACACAAACGAGTCCCACAATCAAGCAATATAGACTCAATATTACACTGAATACCATCCTTAACAATCAATAAGAAGTAGAGATCAAGTTCGTAAATCATCAATCCATATTGATTCAATATGACATAATTCATCATTAATACACATACTAGGCAACAGATATAAACAATTCAACGTGCTAGAATCACAATTCCATCAATACAAAGTCACGATCACAATGCCCATACATAGGCTAAAACAAGAATTGAAGAGGACATGGGCTAATAAAGCAATTTGAAATCCATGTTACAATTATCATATTAACATCAATTTATCATGATTAATCCTTAGAAAACGTTTTGCATAAAAAACCATGGCTAGATTGAAGAAGAAGAAATTTGATCATGAACTTGCTTTGAAAACATTGAAAAGAACTCTCGTGATGGAAGACTAACTAGAGATGAAGGATCACCATAGCTTAATGTAGAAGAAAACCTCTAAACCTTGATGAAGAACCCATGGAAAATTAAGCTCCAAGCTGTGAGCTTCACCTTCAATAGAGATTCTAGAGAGAGTTTGGTTTGGGAGGGAAATCTAATTTTTGTGAATTGAATTGGGAATGGGGTGTTCACGTTTTTGATCACTTAAATAAACCTAAGAATTACCAAATAAACCATATAGGGTCAGGTTATCACGTGAGATGAATTTTCCTTTAACCCCATAATGGGACAGCGTGCATGCAGTTAAATGTAGCCTGCATCGATAGCCAGCCATCGAAGCCCCTTAGGCCCATCGACGGGCTGTTGTTGACCTCCGTCGTTTCGGTCTGAGGCTGTCCTTTGGCTTAACCTTCTATAGGATAAGTCTGAATCGACGCTTCACGAACTATGAGGCGTTGGTGGACTGATGAACCGTTCCTTGGCTTCGTTGATTGACACTGCCAAGGCAGTGTCTCAACATCCTTTGGGTCCTCCTTGAGGTCTTCTTGCGGAGCCCTTGAGGAGTCGTACCTGGACGTTGCCAACGTAAATATGAACCTTAACAATTCAAGTAAATTCCACATCAGTTTCACCCAAAACAATACTCGCAAAACGTCCCAACATGCTAGGCACGCTCAAGACACACACATGCACGTCTCAAGGGCTATCTTTGGAACGTCTTTAGCGTTTGATCTCTAAAATTCATGAAACTCGACATAATTCCTATAAAAATAACTTTTAGACATATAAGGACTTCAAATGCAAATGCACAGATGAAATCTCACAAAAACAGATAAGGCCATTTTTGTGACTAGTCGTCAAACGTCTTGGTCAGCCCTTGATGTTTGACTTCCAAATGACTTCAAATCACCCATGCATACTTTAAAACACTTGATTAACATGTTAAAAAGCTTATAGGAACATGTAAGACTATAGACACCCTAACTCATTTTGGGGTCTTACAATATCCCCCACATGGAAATAGTCGTCCTCAAATGATACTTAGAACACTTAATCACAATAAGGACTTCAATGAATCATAGTCAGAAATACTTTTTTCATGCAAATTTAGAATCTTCATAACATGCATAACATAGTGTCAACTAAGACAAATATAGCATATGAAGAACATGAAACTCATACCTTCATGAAAGACTCCTCTCATGAAAAAGATTACTACGAATTCATTAGTTTCAAGCTCAAATAAGAATAGAAGAACAAGGTAGAAGTATCTACAACCTTACTACTCACATCACCATCCCCCACATAGAGTTAATCCAATTAAGAGCAACTTAACCAAACCTCAAGACAATCTTAACATATCAACCTTCATTTTCATCACATAAAAGTGATTATCATTTTAGAAGCAACTACCACAAGTCAACATAGGAACAACAAGGCATTCTAAAGCTTATCATATTAGGCAAATTCTCCCCCGATTATCAAGTTAGGTCATACTATTCAACCACATAATATTTTTATACAATACAACAGACACCAAGGTCATACAAGATTAGTGGAAACAATAGAGGAGACTTAGCCATAAGGCTTCTTTCTTTTCTATGAATATTATAGTAAGGTAACTTCTAAGTCAATCATACCCACATCATCACGCTACAAGGACAATCATCCTACCCTTACTTCTAGGATCAAGCCTATACAAAAGACTCCAATCCATGCAAAACGATCATAAAGGTTCACACATATAACCAAAGGAAACATTTGAACTATTGTACACATATTTAGGGCAGCAATCACTAAGCATTTCAAACTCAAATCATAACATTAGGCAACCATTGTGCGAAGTGATATAGCAGCATGTCAATCCAAAAGAAGACTCATTTTTAAATATAATTACTTCTAACATGCTTTAACTATATCTTGACATACAATTCTCAACATAACATGCTATTTTACATAAATCTAATATATAGACACAAAGGGCATCATAACAACATAACATATCATTTCTCATATTTCACATACATAGCCATAATTGACATCACATAATCAAAGAATGACAAATTCACCTTAACACATACTCATCAAACCATAAAACCAACATAAGCATCAAAAATCACCTTTTCTTCCTCAAGTATAAATATACCATCTCGTCCAAGCAATCACATCTAAAAGACTATCGGTCAAGAAAACATAGAGACAGATCTTATAGAGTAAATTTCTATGGCACGATATGAGAATGATGAACAAGGGAAACTCTATCGTCCTATAGCCTCTCTCTCATAGATGTGTCGTGACTCACCACCAATGATCGTGACTCTACTAGACATGGCAATATTAGACTTTTGGAACCTAAAATCACTTTCATAAACCTCATGCTCGGATACCACATTTGTCACGACCAGGGAGCACCCCCTAGGAGTAAAATGGTGTACTTGACCTCTTAGAGGTCTTATACAAGACCATAGTTATCATCTATCGCATTGTCATAGGTAAATTAGCAGAAAATTTAAAACTTTTCATATCACATCATATGCTAGAAACCTCAATGAAGACATATAATATCATAAGTACATGCTTAGACTCTAGTCTTTTTTTGCCATCCTAGACCCAAACATCATAAGAGTATATTAGGGACACAACCCTTATAAGATAATACATAACTATACAATTTACAAGACTTTACAGTAAACCATAAGTTGACATAGGACATCCTTGAATCTTAAGGATTCCTTTGGCGTGAGCTTGGGAAACACAAAACAAACTCCTCTATATATGGACACATTTTCAAGCATACATAACCTACACTTTGTTTAAAAATTATAAAAAAATGGATTTAGTACGAAAATTCATGAAGTATGGCAACCATGCAAAAACATGCATTTAAAAGGGACAGTTTTCTTGAAATCATACTTCATGCCTTTTTGAAAAATCTTCATACAATAAGCATTATATCATTTGCATAATTCATATAATCATATTCAATAGTCATCAACCATATAAAATTACACTTTGCATTTAAGACATTTTAGAGCCACATTACTGTAAACTATTTTCTTCTTTAAAGTGAGTAATCTCGTCTTACACTGAATGCTTTTCTTCTTACTTTCTTATTCCCCAAGTAACCCTCTAGTGATACATGGTGCAATGAATGCCTTAAGGCCACAAGGAAGTCATACATACAACCTACATAAGCCAACACATACCATATTAGAAGTATAATACATCCTAGACACATTTGAGTCAAGACCTTAGTGACATTATAGTAACCCTATTCAATGACCTTACTCACAATCCTATCCTAAGTCTACTAGTACAATGTACATATGAATCCCAAGAACCTCACACATACTCAGTAAACCTATCATAAGACCATAAGCATCAAGAACCTGTGCTTCACTCTTCAAACCTAATACTATAGTCAACTACATATAACCCAAATAGGACCCTCATTCACATAGTCAATAAGACCAATATCATATACATAAGGAAAAACCTCATCATATAGTCAAGATTATAAAGTCATGCATAAGAAACATATATATATACACATGAATTAAAACACCTCCCTAGGACATCCCTCAAGATCCACTTGTGCAATGCATAGGTGAAGTCCCATACACCCACCTACACTAAGATACTGCCCTCAGGTTATCCTAAATAGGGTCTCTACTTTACTTCCATTGTCCATTTTACTTCAGTGAAAGTATAGCTTTAACCAACACTAAGACCATGGGTGCTACATGGAATTTGGTGTTTTAGATCCTTACACAAGGGGAAGGTGTTCTTACCTAGAAAAGGTAGAGCATTAAGTTATGCTAGCATACTAAGTGAATTCACTTACTAGAACCTATGTAGCAAACATAGTTATGGACTTGGAGGTATATGTGGAAACCCTATTTATGCGAAATGGGGCATTGTAGTTATCCGCTATGGAAACATTACAATATGCCCTTTGGAAGTCAGGCTAAACACCTCGTGATGAATATGGTGACCTACCTTCCCCCAATGGTAAGGGACACCCTTCAACTTCAAGTTCACTCGGTGCTAAGCTAAGTTCCTTTTTTTTTTTTTGTAAAAAGCCTTTATTAACTTTATAATATAAATTAGACTTAGGAGAGTTAAATCCTCATATTCTTCTCTCATACGTCATGGATGAGAGTTCATCAAAATAAATCATGTGAGAAACCCTTTCACATGGACAAAGCATGTATAAGCACCTATCTAGTTTAGGGTACACTTGAGCACAACTTTCAAGTCCCCCCCATTGAATAGGTTTTCATACATGTGTGTTTGTATACTTATATGTGAGCAAACCTTTCAGGTAACACATTAATGACACACATATTCATACATCAGTGCATAATTATATATGTATAACTATATGAGCAATCCTTTCATATAAACACGCCAAGACACTATGCTTATTCATATTTCATCATATCATATACTTAAAATCATAGAATATAATTCATATTCATAACATGTTCATACAATCCTATGCATGTACTTAGAAGAACAACCTAGGAACTATCCTATCAAGGTACACATGTGCAATGCATAGGCAAGGTCCCATCTTGACACACCTAGAAATTTCCACGACTTATACTGGAGACTTGAATGTTGTGTAATGATGGTTTTAGACCTAAATAAGTATAAATAACTTTGTTTAGAAGTATTGGAGAAATAGGATAAAAGAAAAGTATTAACGTTCGGAAACTAGAAAAATTTTACTAGTTGACGCCCCTATGTTTGGTGAAGGTTTAGGAGGGTCATATGGCGTCCAAAAATTTCAAAATGTCTTTGAATATGAATAGTATAGTATATGGTCAAAATGTGCAGTCATGAAACCCCAAGAACCACCGAAAGGGTCCTTGCGGAGGACCCAAACTTAGGTGAGCAAGCTGCCAAAGCAGCTGCGCACAGGCAGGTTTCTGGTGACTGCTACGCGACGTGCATTCATCAATTGGAGATCTGGAGTTGGCCTCGCAAAGAGGGGATGACACGAACCCTACTGCCTCAGCTCAAAATTTTAAAATAAATTGGGAAATTAGCCTCGCGACGCGTACCTACTTCTCAGTTATTGTAAAAGTCGCATTTTGGTATTTTTGACTTCACAAATAAACCCATTTAAGTGAGGGTTTGTTTGGTTAATTTAACTATATAATGTATTAGGGCCAGTTTTAGGTCCATTCTAACACAATAATCAAGTCCCACAAGTTGAACTAAAAAATCTCTCTCTCTCTCCCAAATTCTCTCTCTTCCTGCAGAACTCAATTGAAGGCCAATAGAGCTCCAAGAAGAAGATCAAGACTTCAAGTTTTTCAACCCAATTTCGTGGTTCTATCATCAATAAGGTATTGTTTATTTCACTCTTGTTATTCCTTTCCCCAATAGGTCCATCAAAAGATGATATATAAATCCCCAAACAAGGGTTTTTCTCCTCACATGGGTCTTTTCTCAAAAATGAAATTGTGATTAAATTACGATGAATTAATGTTTTTTTGTGTATGAATTGATTACAAAATTGATTAATTCTATGAGTTTTCCTTGAACCATGTCTTTCCCATAAATCCCTAATTTCTTGGATTGATTAAGGTGAATTGTTAAGGGTGATGAACATGTCCCTTGTTTACTTTGATTTTAGTTATGTTAATACTTCATGAATTTCCCTATTTTAATATGTTGGTTGTGAATTCTT
Organism: Solanum pennellii; assembly: GCF_001406875.1. NCBI lineage: Eukaryota > Viridiplantae > Streptophyta > Magnoliopsida > Solanales > Solanaceae > Solanum > Solanum pennellii. The sequence continues at coordinate 32,299,879 of NC_028647.1, read as the reverse complement.
GGGTGTTGAAGGGTGAAGTCCCATGAAGGTCAATGAGGTATGACCCTTTTTCTCCTTTGATCTTAATTATGAAAGGTGAAATCTACTTATGTGATAGTGATAATATAACTAATTGTGTTGTTGTGATGTTGGTGAAAATAATCCCTCATACCTAACCCTAGATTCATAAATTGGCTATGAAGTATGTATTATTTTATGGTATGATTATTATATGATTGAATGTGGTTTCTCATTATTATGATAATTTATCTAAAGTGAAAGGAGAGTTCTCCCTTGTGATTACCTATGAACTTTTTTGATAAGAGGTTTATCTAAAGGTCTAGAAGAGACTAATGTTAACTTGTACGATGCAATTATATGACTACTAAAGGGAATAAATGCTTAGCACCAAAATGGCATGTTAATAAAATGGAGGTCTCGCGTTAGTAAGTCTGACTCCCACATTTGTTTCCTCACATTAGTAAGTCTAGATTCCCTAATAATGCGTTGTCTCATGAGATGAAAACCTCCACGTTAGTAAGTCAAGGTTTCTAGCAACAATCTCCTTGACCCTTAACTATGTTCCCAAATAGGACTCTAGCTTAGTGTATCCACCTAGATAGCTTCCTACAATTGGTTATAACTTAGTCAAGTGTTAACCCTCTCTTTTCGGTGTGAGACTAGAACACCGGATTCCATGTAGCTCACATGGTCCCATGTCGGTTATCTCACTTCTTTCCCTAATGTAAAATTAAATTAATAATTTAAGTATGTGACCTCTTATTAGGGTTGTCTTGAAGGCTTCTACACAGAGTAAGGGAGGGTATGTGACTTCTCTGACTCATTGCACATGTGGGATCCTAAGAAAAGATTCTAAGTAGTGTTATTTTATGATTATGATTATGGTTATGGTCATGAATAATAATCTATGAGTAAGCATTGATTTATAATCATGATATGAACATGTCTTGTAACTATGAAGTGGGTTGCTTAATGTTATACTTAGCCTTGGTTGGGATTATGGGGTTCTATATTTGTCATTGGACAAGTATTACTTGGATGATTTACATGTTGGGTTGATATTATATTGAATTGACATATTATGCCTCTTATATATGTATGTTTATTTAAATTTATAGAAAGCATGATTTTGACTAAAATTTTCATTTTTTCATGTATTGATGATAGGAGGCATACTTAGTACATGGTGGTTTGTAGTAACTCATATTTTTCCTTTTTTCCCAAACATTTTAGGTTCGGGCCATTGATTAGATTCGTGGTCATTGAAGAAGAAAACTTGGCTCTTTCCTAATACAATTTGTGAGTCCTTATGATTTCTGAGGATAGAGCCACTCATCAAGCCTTATTAGCTTTGTCTATGTTTTGAGACAATTATTCCATTGTTATGTTGAGACTTTCATTGTAGCCTCTATGGCATATTGTAATAGACTAAGGGCTATGCCCAAACCATTATGATTCACTTTATAGATGGTTTAAGGTGAGACATAGTATTAGACTAAATTCCTATATGTTGTATATTGTTTATGCAAGAAGCCTATGTATGCTTCCTCTGTAGAGTTCTATGTAAACCTCCTTGTTATATAAGAAAATATTTTTAATTTTAATGTATTTTCTACCTATGATGTGCTATGACGAACGCTAAGGACTTGTCTTAGTCCTCATAGAGGACGCCGACGCCGGTTACGCCTGAGGGGTACTTTGGGTCGTAACAAACTTGGTATCAGAGCATGAGGTTAAGCACCGATAAGACTCTCTTATTTTAATTTTTTTTTCCTATTTTTAACTTATGGGCCCCAAGGTCTTTCACTCATAAGTTTTTTTCCAACAATGTGGCCTTTGATGATAAATAGTGTGCGCAAGACATATTGAATCTATCATTCTGAGAGTTGATCAAAATGATGTTTCCTAGAATAAAATTATAAACATAATTACAATATGACACAATGCTATAAAAAATAAAATAAAAAAATGCCCGAGTATTCTATAAATATAGGAAGACTGACTTTTTCTTTTCGGTATGACCGAACCCAAAGGGTTGCCTACGTATCCTTTCGGAATCAGTTCAAACATAGCTCAAATTTTCAAAGAATGAATTTTGTTTGGAAGAGGTTTCTTTGTTCTTCCAACTGTAAACTTGTCGCAATACCTTAGAGCACACTAAATGTAGTATCTTTTGACTGCATCTGCATTAAAAATATACCTTTGATTTTTCCCTCCAAATTAGTAAGGTGCAGGGTTCCTTTGGACAATACGTCCTTCGATAAGATATGGACCTTGCCAATTTGAGGCAAGCATTAACTTGGCTTCTTCTTGGTGTGGGATAATGCACTTTAAGACCAGTTGACCTACTTCAAAGTGTCTTGGGTGCACCTTTTTGTTGTATGCACAAGCTATTCTTTGCTGATAAAGCTGGCCAAAACAAACGAACGTCAATCGTTTCTCATCTATTAATGCGAGCTGGTCTGGTCGGGTTTTGACCCATTCACTATCTTCAATTTCACCATAAAATATAATTCAAAGATGGAATTTTTACTTCCGCTGGAATCACAACCTCAGTTCCATACACCAGCAAATAGGATTTGCACCAATCGAGGTGCGCACTGTTGTGCGATATCCTAAAAATGTAAATATTAGCTTCTCATGCCATTATCTGGTTCCTTGAACCATCCTTCTGATAATGTTTCTTGTTGGTTGCCTCCACAACTCTGTTAGCTTTTTTTTGGTATGGAGTAGAATTGTGGTGCACAATTTTGAACTGCTCACATACCTCCTTCATCAGATTGCTATTAAGGTTTGCAGCATTATCTCTGATGATAACTCTTGGGATACCAAATCAACAAATGATGTTCAAATGGGAAAAATCGACGATCACCTTCTTAGTGGCTGCTTTGAAAGGGATCGCCTCCACCCATTTGGTATAGTAATCAATTGCAGCCAAAATAAATCGATGTCCATTAGAGGCTTTTCTCTCAATTGGTCCGATAACATCCATTACCCATGCAACAAAGACCTAACGAGAGTCCCTATGGTGTATCTCTAAATGAGGTGTCACGGCCACAGAGCACCCGTTAGAAGTAACATGACGTACTCGACCTCTTGGAGGTCTTATACAAGCCCATTGTCATCATTAATCACATTGTCATAATAAATTTAGGGGAAAATTTAAAACTTTTCATAGAACATCATATGATAGAATCATTACTTCATATACATATAACATAAGTCATAATACATAGTTAGTCTCTAAGTCTCTTTTGTAATCTTACACTCAACGTTAATAGAGTAGAATAACATAACATAGGAAATCCTTGAATCATAAAGAGTTCTTTCTTTGAACTTGGGAATACTATCCAATCCCTTCAATTGAAGAGACATCCTTTAGCCATCACCACCTACATTTTGTGTAAAAAGATGAAGATGAATGGTATTAGTACAAGAATACACTATGGCAACCATGCAAACACATGCATTTAAAGAGGACATTTGATTAGAAAACCATGCATCATGCCTTTTAGTAAAAGCCTTGATACAATAAGTACAACATAGCTCATATACTTCACATAGGTATGGACATTATACATAACATCACATAAAGCCACATAATCTATTTAAAGATCATTTAGCATTTCATAACACCATATTTCTTTTACCTTAAGTCCTTATTGCATCAAGTAACCCTCTAGTAACACTTGGTGCAATGCATGAATAGTGTTCCATTCCACCATACACACTCAAGCATAAGTTATCTTGGGCATATTTATATGCCTAAGTAGCACAAATTACCCATCTTTAACGTTAGTTTAGAACATTATCTAATCTAACTAGCATGTTTTGTATCAAGATTGCAATGATTGCATACTAATAGACATGATTAGTTATTTTTTCCGGTTACTAAGGTAAATGATCAAGTATTGGGAGAAAAAGGAGTTGAAACCGAAAAGAAGCAACCATGCATGACATTGATGCAATGCCCCAGCCACCTTGGCGCAGCAAGGGCGCGACACGCCAAGCCAATATTGACTGAGGGTTGTTTTAGGCACACTGGCACCGCGGCACGCCAGCCTTCCAAGAGAGATTTTTGCGCGGTGCGCCTAACCATGTGCGGAGTTTGTGAAGAAAGTTGAATTTAAAAGGACTCCTAGATGAAGTAGAATTTGACTTTATTTTCCTATTTACTATATATAGAGCCTTAGGGCCTCATTGTTAGGGTTCGACTTTTTGATTGGGGTGCTAGAGAAAATTACAGTTTGTCATAGGTTTTAATCTTCTAACTCTTTTATTTTTTGGAATCACATGAACAATCGTCTTTTGTGGTTTTTGAATAGTATGATAGCTAAACGCCCTAGTTCTAGGGATGTACCTATGAATTGAATGTTGGATATTATTTTCTTTTGAATTAGTTCTTGGTTGTCAATACAAGTTACTTCTATATTCTTGTTTTTCTATTTTATGCTTGATCACCACAAGATAAAGTTCGTGTCTAATCTTAAAATCGAGAGAGGAGGGATTAGATAGACCAGAAGATATAGAGAGCTTGATCGAACTATTAGATTGAGGTGATTTGTGGTACGAGTGACGCCTGGATAAACAACTTGCTTGGTTACGAAATAGGATGAAATATAAATGCTCTCCGATTGGCTTACTTATCCCCGCTCAACTATGTAGTTAGATATCTAGTTGGTGTAGGTGAGGAGAGATGTGTAATGCAACTTATGTAGTTAACCCTTTAACCAGTAACTTGATAACCAACATTAGTTCTAAGCCAATACTATGAAACTATGAGATTTAACATACGATGCAACCTTGGAATGATATTTTTCTTTCTTGCACCATCTTTAAATCGATCAATCTTAGTTACTTTTATTTGATGCTAAAGTAGTTGTTGTTAATAATAAACTGTCAAACGTTGAAACAATTACTTTTACTTTTAGTGGTAGAATTAAGGTTGAATACAAATTGATCATAAATCCCTTTGGAACGATAAATCATTTTGAATAAGAATCTATATTACATATGCGACCACATACACTTGCGTGTATATTGGGGATCAAGAAGTTTTGGCGCCGCTACCGGGGACTTAGAAGTTGATTTATATTCAATTTTATTAAGTCTACAATTATAAAATTCAGGTAGTAATTAGTTTATCTTAGCTTGTTTATTGCAGGCATCTTACTTTTAGGTCTGGCTAGGAAAGGAGATCTTGGTGATCCTTACAATGAACTTGAAAGAGTTCTACATCGGCGAAGAAAAGTGAATCGAGGAGAATTAGGGTTAGGACATTCGAGAAATCATGGTGATGATCATCAATAAAATCCGAAAGATGTGAATAACCCAAAGGTTTCGAACAATCCGTAGAATGTTGATGACCAAGGAATACCTCCTCATGTCCCTATCATACCAGCATGACCAATGCGAGATGTGGCAGTCCCACTTACCGCTAATTTGACATCAAGAACTAGGAAACCTCCACCAGGGGGATTTGAATTAAAGAGGAATATGATGCAATTTCTCCCATACTAATGGTCAATTCATTGCTCTTCACCATGAACATCCTCAACTTCATATTAGGAACTTCATGGAAGTAACTGATACCTACATTCAACTTGGAGTCTCACTAGACTATCTGAGACAAAAATTGTCCCCATACTTGTTGCTAGGAGCCTCAAGCCAATCGTTAGACTCTGAACCACCAAACTCCATTAGTATGTGGGATGGTCTCACAAAGAGGCTCTTCAATCATTTCTATTCATCGGAGAAAACCGCCAAACTGAGAGGTGAAATAAGAATTTTGCTCAAAACACGGGGGAGACATGTAACAAGCTTGGGCATGCTTTAAACAAACGCTGAATGCTTGCCCGCACCACATGCAGACTAATGAGGTACTAGCTCACGCTTTCTTTGAGGGTTTAGAGTATAATGCTCGTTCTCTTCTTAATAGCGTAGCAGGTGGACAAGCCCTATCCATAATAAGTGAAGCATTCTTTGACTAATTGATAAATTGTCGGAAGGGAACCAGGGGTATGAAGGGGATACTTCTCGAACCACAACTCAAAAGCCTGCAATGATCTTAGATGTAGACAAAACTACTGCTTTGAATGCCAGATAGATTCAATGCCACATAGCATGACCATACAGTTAGAGCACTTGGCTCTGAAGCAAGCATCGGTAAACTGGTGCAACAAAGAGTAAATTGGTGTGGGTATGTGGTAGTGAAGCCCATGAAACTGAGCAATGTGAGACAAATCCGGATTTTGTGAACTATGTGGGTAATGTGCAAAGGGGTCAAGGCCAACAAAATTATGGAAATAGTTACAAACCTAGTTGTTGGAACCATCCTATATTCTCTTGGGGTGGAAAACAAAATCAAAATCAGGCATAAGGTGCGAATCAATACTGTGACAAAGTGGCTGGGCAACTATATAAAAATCCCAACCAAAGTGTAAACCCAAGTGTACCAAAAGGTCGGATGACCGTTGAAGAGCTATTCCAAAAGCTCATGTTTGAAATGGATAACTAAGTTAACTTCTAGAATAGATTAGCAGGATGAGAACATAAAAACACCCAAATGTCTCAAATGAGTTTAGATAAGCAAGTTTCACAATGGCTAATTCTTTGAACTTGCGTCCCCAAGGTGGGCTACCCGGTGATACTAAGCCCAATCCAAGGTAATTGTATACTGTAAATACTAGATCTGGGATACAATTAAAGGAATTAGCTCCAAATAATATAGACAATGAGGTAAATACCAAGGAAAAGAAAGTGGAAGAGGTAGTAAAAAGCTCCAATGTTGAGGCACCTATCCCTCAAAAGAAGTTACCACTTTCATTTCCATAAAGGCTAAAAAGTTGAAGGAAGATGAATCTTTGGTAAGTTTGTCTCTTTCCTTGAAAAGGTTCACATTAATCTGCTTTTATTGACATTTTACAGGGAGTCACAAAGTATACTAAGTTTTGAAGGATATTGTGGCTAACAAGAAGAGGCTCACGGAGTAAGAATTTGTAGCACTTATTCCAGAGTGCAGCTCTAGAGTCCAAAACAGACTGTCTCAAAATTTAATGATCCGGGTAGTTTTACGGTGTATATTACTATTTGGAAAAGTGCTCATGCCCGGGGATTGTGTGATTTAGGGGCAAGCATAAATTTTATTCCTTTATCTTTGTATGTAAAGCTCGAGTTGGGTAGTCCAAAACAAACCACTGTTATCCTCCAACTTGATGATAGATCCATTTGTAGTCCTTAGGGGGTAGTAGAAGATGTGTTAGTGCAAGTAGGGTCATTGATTTTTCCGGTAGATTTTGTTGTTTTGGACTTTGAACCCGATCCTGAAGTCCATTCATTTTGGGACGTACTTTCTTGGCGCTAGGTAGGACACTGATTGATGTAGTATAGGACCAACTGACAATGAGAGCATATGATAAGGTAGAGGCCTTTGATGTTTACTGCGCTCTTAAATTACCCTCCATTTATGAAGAGTTTTCTGCTATTATAGTGGTTGATAGGATAGTAGAGTCACAATTAGTTATGCCTGATGACCCTTTAGAAAGAGTGTTAGTAGGTCATAAGACAGATGAAGACATAGAGGCCCAAGAAATAGAAACATGTCTGAATTTGGCAAGTGGGGAGCCTCACAAGAAAAGTGTGGAACCATTAGAACGTAAGCTAGGACGACCACCCAGAACCTTCATTGAGGAGTCCCCAAACGTGGAATTAAAAATAAGGCCAGGTCATTTCAATTACGCATTTTGGGTACTAATAAAACTTTTCTTGTTATACTTTCTGCGGAGTTATCTAAAATACAGGTTGATGTGGCTTGAGGATCCTACATTAGAAAAAGAAGGAGATTGGATGGCAAATAGCCCATATTCATGGGATTAGTCTAGGGTTGTGTATGCACCGAATCAACATTGAAGAAGATCATAAACCTAGTGCACAACATCAATGCAGACTGAATCCATTGACGAAAGAAGTGGTGAAAAAGAGGTAAAAAAGTAGCTAGATGCGGGAATTGTGTACCCAATCTCTGGTAGTAAATGGGTAAGTCCATTGCAATGTGTTAACAAGAACGGGGGTATGACTATGGTAAGGAACAAAAAGAATGAGTTGATTGCTACTAGAACAGTCACCGGGTGGAGAATTTGTATAGATTATTGGAAATCAAATAATGCCACCCGGAAAGATCACTACACATTCCCTTAATTGATCAGATGCTAGAACGATTAGCAGGACAAGAGTACTATTGTTTCTTAGATGTATATTTTGGTTACAACAAGATATTGATTGCACCCGAGGATCAAGAGAAGACCACATTCACTTTTCGTTACTACACATATGCTTTTGAAACATATGCCATTTAGACTTTGCAATGCACCGACAACTTTTCAAAGTTCTGTGATGGCTATTTTTCATGACATGGTGGAGGACTTTGTGGAGGTTTTCATGGATGATTTTTCAGTCTTTGGGAAGTCGTTTGAGGTATGTCTCTAGAATCTAGATAAGGTACTTGTTATGTGTGAAGACACTAACTTAGTTTATAACTGGGAGAAGTGTCATTTATTGGTCAGAAAAGGGCTAGTGTTAGGACACAAGGTGTAGAAATATGGGTAAGAGGTTGATAAGTCCAAGGTAGAAGTCATTGAGAAATTCCCCCCTCCCATTTCTATTAAAGGGGTGCGTAGTTTTCTTAGCCATGCAGGTTTTTATCGGCCATTCATCATGGATTTCTCCAAGATTGAAAAACATATGTGAAGTCGTTTGGATAGGGATGTGAAGTTTGACTTTGATTTTATGTGTCAGAAAGCATTTCAGATGTTGAAAAAAAATAATTAAGGCTCTCATTCTAATTGCTCATGTTTGGGAATTACCATTTGAACTCATGTGTGATGCGAGTGATGTAGCAGTGGGTGTTGTGTTGGGACAAAGAAAGAGTAAAGTGTTCCACTCAATTTATTATGCAAGAAGACCCTTGACGCTACACAAGAAAATTAACAGTGACTGAGAAGGAGATGCTAGCGCTAGTGTTCCCTTCGACAAGTTCAAACCGTATTTGTTAGGAACCAAGGTAATTGTTTTCATTGACCATGCGACTATTAGGTACCTATTCAATAAGATGGATGATAAACCAAGGCTAATTCGTTGGATATTGCTTCTCCAAGAGTTTGACTTTGAGATCAAAGATAGAATATGCACCAAAAACCAAATACTTGATCACTTATCTAGGTTGGATGACTTCCCATATGTGAATGAGGGTGAGCAAATTCGGGAAGAGTTTCTGGATGAATGATTGATGGCGTTGGATATCTCTCAAGTGCCATGGTATGCAGATATTGTGAACTTGATATTGAGTGGCGAGTATCCTCCGGGTGAAACTACTCACAAGAAGAAAAAGTTAAACCATGATGCCAAGTTATACATTTGGGATGAATTGCTCTTGTTCAACCAAAGTGTCAATCGGGTAGTGAGAAGATTCATTCCAGAGTATAAGGTTAACAAAGTGCTAGAGAGTTGTCATGCTTACAAATATGGAGGTCAGCACGGAGGAGAGTTCACTGTGCATAAGTTAGTACAATCCGGTTTCTTTTTGTCCCTCGCTATTTAAAGATTCTATTGCTTTTGTTAAGGGTTGCGACAAGTGCCAGAGGTCGGGTACTATCTCAAGACGACACAAGATGCCACTAAATAACATTTTGGAGGTGGAAATCTTTGATGTGTGGGGTATTGACTTCATGGGTCCCTTCCCACCATCTAGTGGAAACTAATACATTCTGGTAGCTGTAGATTATGTGAGTAAATGGGTAAAGGCTATTTCTCTTCCCTCCAATGACTCAAGGGTGGTGATTAAGTTCATCAAGAAACACATCTTCACTCGCTTTGGCACTCCAAGGGCAATTTTTAAGTGATGGAGGTAAGCATTTCATTAACAATCTTGTGAAGAACCTTCTTTCTAAGTACGGTATTCGTCATAAGGTTGCTACAACTTACCACCGCAAACAGTGGCCAACTGGAGGTTTCGAATAGATAAGTAAAGCAAATATTGTAGAAGACAGTAAATGCGCAAAGGCAAGATGATCTAAGAAATTAGGTGATGCATTGTGGGCATATAGGACTGCTTACAAGACAACCATAGGAACTTCTCCCTATCACATAGTATTTGGGAAAACATGTCATCTTCCGGTAGAATTAGAACACCAAGCTTACTGCGCAATTAAGAAGTTGAACTTGGACCCTGAGCTAGCCGGTAGAAAGAGAGTGGATCAGTTGCATGAACTTGAAGATTTTATATGTCATGCATATGATAATGCCAAGCTGTAAAAAGAAAAGACTAAGTGGTGGCATGATAGGCACATAATGGCTTGTACCTTCAATCTGGGAGAAAGATACTACTCTTTAACTCTAGACTTAGTTTATTCCCCGGAAAACTAAGGTCTAAATGAAGTGGTCCTTTAGATGTGGTAAGAATGACACCACATGGGGCAATGGAATTGAAAGGAGAGACTTACACTATGTTCTTAGTGAATGGCCAAACAGTGAAAAACTAATTTGGTGTTGATTCGGATCGTGATCAGGAGGCTCTTGAGATAAATGATGAATGATCCAAGTTTCATCGTGTCGTGATGTTGAATCAAGTGCTACATGGAAGACAACCCATGAATTCTATGTAATTGGTTGTAGTCTTGCTTGATTTTGTAATTTTAGCTCAGTTTTGAATTGTTAGGTATAGAGTATTTATTATTCCTAGTTGTTTGTATATAGGACTTTATATATAAAAAGAAATACAAAAAGATGATTCGTTCCACGAACAAAGCTAAAACGCTGGGTGGGAGGCACCCCACAATTATTAGGTCATGTTTTTTGGCTGATATGCAGGCCAAAGGAGAAAAAGTTGCCCAGAATTAGATGAAACGTGCTGAAAAATATAGTTTGGGCGTATAACAGGTGTGTCGTGCCAGGAAGCTGTTGACTTTAACCCATTTTGGCGTACTGGAAGCGTGCCACTCCCCTAACATGCCTAGACTAATATAAAATGCCGATGAAAGGCGCGGATAAGGCGCGTCGCGCCTATAAGGTGGACGTATAACAGTCACGTCGTGCCCAGGGGGCTGTTAACTGCAACCCTTTTCTGGCGCACTGGCAGCGCGGTGCGCCAGCCTTCAAGGCTTGAATTGGTGGGCACAGCGCACACGACTTGGGTGGGCGAAAATTTCCAATTTTTTTTACCCTGTGGGACCCACTAAATATCCTACCCCTCTTAATCCCTCATTTACCCAAATTCTCCCTAATTTCCAAGCATAAATCACTCCAACCGTTTAAACCCCAGTACTTCTCTTTAAATTTCCCAACCTTCATCTTCATCTTCTCGTTATATTTTTCTTTCCCAAAATACCAAAACCCCGGATTCCTCCATTATTTCTTACCAAAAACATCTAACTTTTCCTTTTTATTCAATATTCTACCACAACAAACCCCCCATTCCACAAAATTTCACAAACCCATCATCCCCACCCACCCCACCGCCTACCCGACCCCCACCCCATTCTTCCCCAAAATTTTTGTTGTTCTTTTGTTTCTCTCATTTTCCTTGTTCTACCTTTCTTTTGGTATTGTGATGGCTTCTAAGTGCAAAATCATCGGTGGTTTGGGTACAAAGAGGAGTCAAAAAAGAGGTGCCATCGGAAATTCTAGTGGGGAACCTACCTACTTACCACCTCAAAAGTTTTGTAAGGAAGCATTAATGCCATATGCGGATGATTGGTATGATTCTTAAATTGAATCCAAGTACCTTGGGAATTGGAATGTCAACGAAGGGAAGTTGCCCCAAGAAATTTTGAACTTTCACGCCCGAATCTGGACTTTTTGCCTACTATATGTCTTCATGGACCAAGGTAAGTGCAATTTTAAGTATAGTACGTGAGTATTATGCTAATTGGAATACACGACCTATTGAGATTAACAATGTATTTATTCGTGAAAAATGTGTGCAATTTACTGTAGGTGTTTGAATGATTTTTTGGGTACCCCTAATTGTGATAATGCCGATTTTCTTACTATTGTTGAGCGACCGTTGTATCCTGATATTAGGCATACCTTGTGTGGGATTAATTCTGTTGCTAGGTTGGACAAGGTTAGAGACACATGTCGCCATTTTGCTCTCCACTATAGGCACCTTAACGTGGAGGCTAGAGTTTGCCTTAAGATTGTGTGTAGCACTTTACTCCCAGGAAAGCACATGATGGATGTTAATAGGGAACATGAGGTGCTGATTTATTGATTGATGAGGGCTCTACAGGTAAATGTGGGGGCTATTTTGCGGCAGAATCTGCTGAAATTTAGGACCAATAAGTGGTATCATTTCTTTTATGAGAGCATCATTACTAAGTACCTACGGGAGTTATTCAATGAGGATGAGGTTCATGATGTATGTGCCCCCTATTTAGTTTGCCACTTGGTCGATATCACACGCTCTAAAGCGAACAATCCGTCCCATGGGCCCATCTCAACTTCCATGGATAGGCAAGCTCGTGATGATAGTTGGATGAGGCGCATGTTTTATATGGATGAATTGCAATTGTGGATCGGTGTGTCGCCCTTTAACTGAGGAGTACATGGACTCACTAGCTGAGCGGTATCCTTTGACGGACAGTTCCATGTAAATGTGTAGGATGGGTCCAACTACTCCAGGACCCAATCGATGATGATGACACTACGGTTGATGAAGAGGATGGCTCGGATGAGAATGAGTTTGAGGCTACTAGCACGGGAAATGATGCTTCAGACGTAGCCTAGTGCACGTCAGGGAGTTCTTTTTTACCTTTGCACTTTCTTTTAATTTTGAACACTGAGGACAATGTAGTGTTTAAGTGTGGGGTGGAAGTTGAACTTCATTGTACATAGTTTATCGCTTTATCGAGTCCATTTTATTTTTAGTAGGGTTTCTCACATTTTTTTGTTCTTTTCCCGAGGATAGTCTCTTTAAACTATTTAGGTCTAGTTTATTGCTTTATTGAGTCTTATAGTTATCTAGAAATGACGTTTCCCAATGATGGAAGGATGATGACTGTCTTAAGGAAATATTAGTCATTACGAGTAGAAGTATGAAACCTATATCTTTGGCAATTTGAAACCTTATCTTAATAGTTAGCTAGATGTCATGGTTGGCAGAACTTTGTTTACATTAGTAAGATAGTAACCATGAGAACAAGCATAATCTCTTTGTGTTTGATTCAAAGTGGAAAATAAATAAGTTGAGCTTAATTGCGTGGAAACACGGTAATGCATTGTATGTGAGCATGCTGCAAGTGGGTTCCTCTGTGTGAAGTGATGCCATGTTTGAGAATGTTTGTTTAGTATTGCATTGAATTACATCTAAAACTTGCCCCAAGTGTGCTTGATAAATAACTAGGGTGAATTGTGGAATGTGATTGAGGCGTTTCTTTGAATATCTAAGTTTTAATGTCCTTTGTATGCTTCCAAATAAAATATCGTAGCTTAGCCCCATTGAGCCTTCTAGCCGTAATTTGTTTTAACCCACTTATTTGAGTCCAATCCCTTTTATTAATACCATTCATTTTATCCAAAAGTCCTTAATGCACTATGTTGAGTTGAAAAAAATGACAATGTTAGTTGAAATGAAGAGGGTGGTAGTAATTTTGTAGAGAAGAAAAGAAAAGAAAAGGTACACAGATGAGACCCCAATTTGTTGAAGTTTAAAAAATTAAATTAAATAAATAAATAAAGCAAATATGAATATACAAAAAGGGATTGTGTGAAAGAAGGGGCTCAAGTGTAAGGGAAGTTAAGTGGAAAGCATGTAATATGAACGAAAAAGTTGTGAATGCTAGCTAAGAAAGCAAAACATGTGCATTAGAGAGAATGAGTCACTAAAGTTTATCCATATATAACCTTCCTTACCTAAAGCCGACACTACAACCAAATCAAAGTCCTCTTGATTCCATGTGAACATTTTGTGAAAATTAATGTACAATAAGGGAAAGCTTATGGCATGTTAGGATATGTAGAACTTTATTTATGGGTGAGAGAGTTCATGCTATGAAAAATAGACTTATACTATAATGAATTGATTGTTGGTTGTGTTAAAATAAAGGCTATACTTATATTGGTGAGGGCATTCACGAAACATGTTTGGTGCTTAATCTTGTGGTTTGTTCTATGATGTTGCATTAGACCAAAAATTATTTGAAAAGAGTCATGCATCGAAGTTGTGAATTATATGATTGGTAGACAATAAAGAAGAGTTGAAATTATTGCATAAAGTGTGCCACACGTTCATGATTAAATATGTTTGGTCAATTGTGAAGCAAGGCGAAGAGTCTAAAATGCTTAGAGTCTATTTTGATGAGATAGAGTTTGTTCAAGGACTAACAAATGTTTAAGTGTGGGGTGGTAATATTAGGAATATTTATATGCCCAATTACGACAAATTACTGATCTTTAACATTAGTTTAAAATATTATCTAATCTAACTAGCATGTTTTGTCTCAAGATTCCAATGATTGCACACTAATAGACATGATTATTGATATTTTTGGATTACTAAGGGGATAAAGTATTGGGAGGAAAAGGAGTGGAAACCAAAAAGAAGCAGCCATGTGTGACACTGGCGCGGTGCCCAGGACACCTTGGCGCAGCAAGGGCACGACGCGCCAGGCCAAGATTGTCTAAGGGTGGTTTCAGGAGCACTAGCAGCGTCACACTAGCCTGCCCTGTGCGATTCTGGCACGGTGCGCCCAACCATGTGCGGATTTTGTGAAGAAAGTTGAATTTAAAAGTACTCCTAGTTGAAGTAGAATTCAACTTTATGTTCCTATTTACTATAAATATCTCCGTAGGACCTCATTGTTAGGGTTTGACTTTTTGATGTTTTAATCTCCTAACTCTTTTATTTTTCGAAAATCACATGAACAATAGTCTTTTGTGGTTTTTGAATAGTATGACTAGATAAATGCCATTGTTCTGGGGCTGCAACTATTAATTGGATGTTTAATAATATTTGCTTTTGAATTAATTTTTCGTTGTCAACACAAGTTATTTCTATATTCTTGTTTTACTATTTTATGCTTGATCACCATAAGATAAATTTAGTGTCTAATCTTAAAATCAAGAGAGGAGGGATTAAATAGAACAGAGGATAGAGAGCTCTATCAACCTGTTAGATTGAGGTGATTTGTTTTTTAGGAGTGACGCCCAGACAAACAACTTGCTTAGTTATGGAATAGGCTGAAATATAAAGGTTAGCCAGTTAGCTTACTTATCCCCGCTCAATGATGTAGTAAGGTATCTAATAGGGGTAGGCGACGAGAGGTGTGTAGGCCGACTCATATAATGAACCCTATAAACTAGTAATTTGACAACCATCATTAGTTCTAAGTCAATACTATGAATGCATCAGATTCAACATACATTATGGTCTTGGAATTGTATTTCTCTTGCTTGAAACACCATCTTTAAATTATTCAATCTTAGTTACTTTTATTTGTTTCTAAAGTAGTCGTAGTTAATAATAAAACATAAAATATTGAAACAATTGATTTTACTTTTAGTTCTAGAATTAACGTTGAATATAAATTGATAATAAGTCCCTTGGGAATGATAACTCATTTTGAAAAAGAATCTTTATTACTTGCGCAACCACGTAGAGCTGCGTGTATATTGGGGATCAATAATCACCTTAAGGTCACCAAGGTGAACATTCATACAACGTTCATTAACTTAAACCCATACTTTCACATAAACATAACATATCATTAGACACATACTTCACATATGACCAAAAATACTTCATGAACCACATATAAGACTCATTTCAAGACCACATGCAAGTCAACACTACCAATAACATCATAAGAGGCAATAGTCAACAATAGCATACTTGGACTTCACTTCATAAAGACATCATAAGACCTTACTCATAACACCAATCTAAGCCTACTAGTGCAATGTACATGTAATGCCCCATAATCTCACATAAACTAAGTAAATTCACCAAGAGACCACAAGCATATCACTTACTTCATACATTGGCATGAAAAGTATAGA
Source organism: Solanum pennellii (assembly GCF_001406875.1). Lineage (NCBI taxonomy): Eukaryota > Viridiplantae > Streptophyta > Magnoliopsida > Solanales > Solanaceae > Solanum > Solanum pennellii. The sequence continues at coordinate 32,283,829 of NC_028647.1, read as the reverse complement.
CAACTTCATATATACCAAATGAGACCTTCATCAAATAGTTAATAAGACCAACATTATGCATATTATTATAACAGGTAGGTCAATACCATAATGTCATGCACAAAAGACATATACATCTACATATACATAAAGAACACCTTTCTAAAACTCCCTTCAAGAGGTACTTCTGCAATGCATACGTAAGTTCATTACTCTCACCTACATTAAGCAACATCCTTTAGGTTATCCTAGTTATGGTTCATTACTTTAATTCGATTGTCCATTTTACTTTAGAGAAATCTTAGCCTTAACTGACAATAAGACCATGTGAGCTAAACATGGAATCCGGTGACATAGAACCCCACACCAAAAGGAGGTGCTCTACTTGACAAGGTAGAACAATAACATAATTCTAGCATATTAGGTGATATCACTTGCTAGATGATATGGGAGAAACACAACTATGGAACTAGGAGATGTAAGTAGAAACCTGTTTTTGCCCTTAGGCATTGGAGTTTCCACCTCATGCGAAACCATAGGGTGAATCTCCCTCCATAGGGATTCCACACCTCATGTGGTATTATTTGATGAATATACCTCCAAGGGGAGTCAACATCTCTCATTTATCAACTTCACTCGGTGCTAAGACAAATTCCCTTTATTGAAAAAGTGTTTATTAACTTTACTTCATAAAAATAGGCTTTAGGGGATTAACTCCTCATATTCATAGCTCATAGGTTATAGATGAGAATGTCCTTTTGTCAACCTAAATCATGTGACAAAACCTTTCACATGGACATAACATATTGAAGCATAATCTAGCTTAAAGTACAATTGATAACACCTTCAAAATGACCTACTTTGCTATCATGCATCCTTCATAGATATGCTTTCATGTGTGTGTATCTGCACTTACATGAGGAAACCTTTCACACAAACATATTAAGACACTACACATATTCATACTTCATCATAACATGTACAAGACATCATAACATATACTTCATGTTTATAGCTTAATCATGCATTCATATTCATGTAGATATAGAAATCACCTTAAAAACTATTGTATCAAGGTATACATGTGCAATGTATAGACAAAGTATCATACTCTTACCTATACTAGTTGTAAAAAAACCTAAAAATTACTATGCTAAGTAATGTCTAACGTATCTAGAATGCCTAGATTATAACATGTTCAAACGGATTGATGCACGTAGAACCAGACCTCTGAACCTCTGCAACAGCTAAGCAAACTAACTTGGTGATTTAGTTGATGTAGGAAAGTTTGGGTCCAGACAAGTAGGGCACTCGAATATGAAGAATTACCCGGATAAGTCTTAATCGGACATAAAATAGGGTATTCTTAAGTTTGGAGGGTCTAGGGGTAAAATAGTTTTTTTCCAGGCTAAGGGTAGTATTGTAATTACACTAATTAATTAATTAATTAACTAATATGGTTAAGGGGCAATTTGGGTAGAGGTGGTCGAAATTAACCCTTTAAACAAAATCATGCTCCACAAGTGTTCGAGCCTTGGTGAAACCAATGATTAAATTGATTTATTGTTTTTAGTGAATTAGTTACATTAATTAATATTTAATTTGATGATTTAATTAAAGGAAAATAAGATTTTTAATAAAATAATAATAATAAAAATAATATTAATAAATAATGGGGAGTCCTAGTTTGACTAAGTCTTTACCTAACTCTCCTAATCCTAATCCTCTCATTCTCACGTCTCTCACTCTCATTCTCAATTTTTACATAAGTAAAAGAACTGAAAATAATAGTTCTTCACTCTTGAAGAACTTACACACAAAAACTCAAACGAAAAGCTAAGCTAAAAATGAAAATCAACAACATTCTTCTCGACGGATTGGGTTTTTGATTTTTCGTGGTGAGGCAGCGGTCTCGTGGGAATAGGCAGCATTGGAACAAGTATTGAACGATATTAAGGTATGGGTTTTCTTCTCTCTTGGATACTTTCCCAAAAGACCCTTAAGGTTCAGTTTAATCTCAATTGAAAAACTAAGGTTGTCCCTGTTGCATGCCCCTTCCATTAGATCCTTTAAAAGATTCAAAGCATGCGTTGGTATGTCTTCTGTAAGATAATTTTAGCTCTGGTTGTGATTTTGTATTGAATGTGTATTTGTAAATTATGTAAGGAATGAATGATGTATTCCGAAAAAGTGTTTTACGTTAATTGTTTGAGCATGGGTGTGCTGTAAATTCACTATGTTGCTGCCTGAAATTTGTGTGTTATAAATGTTGTGTTTTCATATATGTAAATGTTAAAAGTGTGATGTTCATATAAGGGTAATGTTGCTGGAAAAATGTCACACAAATTACTCCAAGAATCAATATTAAAACTTGAGAGTAAGATGGATTGAAAGAGACAAAATTTCCAGCTTGCTGAAAATGTTGCTCTCGGCCAAAAATTTTAAAAGTGAGCTATGTTTTAAATTTTTTTTATAAATTGTGAGGTCATTTGGAATTTAACCCAATACCTCACCAAATGCAAATTACATAAAAAAATTCATGAGAAATATGAAAAGAAAATTAATTGTGGTGAGTGGGGATTGAACCCAAAACCTCTTGAATAGATGAGAGATTTAGGAGAAATTTAAAGGAGAAAAATAAAATGAGGTGAGTGGGGATTGAACCACAACCTCTTGGATAAATATAAGAGAAAAAATAAGAGAGAAAAAAATAAGTTTGTGGGGGACTGATCGCACAATCTCTTTGCCTCAAACAAGAATGAGAGGAGGGAAAAGAAAGAAAATATTATGGGGGTGATGGGGATCGACCTAGGGTCCCCCTTATCTTAAAAATGCAAGTACCATGTTTAATATAGTATTAAGTGCTGCTCAAGGGATTCGAAATCGGGTTCCCTTTCCCAATTCCGTATTGACGCATCAGTCGTACATGAACAAATATTTAATGAATGTTGCCACTAAGAGTCAAAATAAAGATTTTTGCATACCAACAAGATGCATAAGTCTTGTACCACATAATATTGGGTAAGTATGAGTCATTTAAACGAATTATGAAAGAAGCCTCATGGCTTGTTCGTATGGATCCATAAGTACAGCGTACGTTTAAAAGTAAGCGAAGCTAAGATGGATATAACGAAATAATGTGAACCTAGGAGGTTTATGTAAGCGTGTGAAACATACTAAAAGGCCAAGTGCATTGACATATGACGAAGTGAACATTCACGTAAGGGGAGTTTAGAATGATGTAAAGTCAAATCTCAAGTATACTCCAAAAGAAAGTGTTAAGAATGAATTGATAGTTAATATGTAAAGAAAAGAGTGACTATATGACTATAGGCTAGTGCAAGTGAGATACGCTGTAAACAAAAAATTTAAATTTTCTGCTAAAATTAACCTAGATGATTTAACGATGACGTATGTAGGCTTGTCTGCGACCTCTGAGAGGTCAACGATGCCAGTTTCGGCTAGGGTCTAGACTCCTGTCGTGAAAAAGTTCGTATCAGAGCGTTAGGTTAAACTCCGAGAATAATAAGTTCATATCAATCACATCGAGTAGTTTCAAAGTCATGGTAGTAAAGTGCACCACTATCCTAAATTAGAGACTGCATGATGCGTAGGAAAATTCCCTTCTTCTATCTTATTGTGCCTTCTCTAATGTCTGATTCCTTTGTGTTATGAGTGTATCTAACAACAATTCTACTTTTTAGAAAATGAACACAAGGAGGAACGCTAGTTGGGGAAGAGGAGAAGCAGCTGCTGGGGGCAACCAAGTTCCTCCCAGGCTCCAGCTGCTGGAATTGAGATGCCCGTTAATTCAACTGTGTTGACAGATGGAAAAGTGAGGAATACCTTGGTATAGATTGCCCAAGCCATCACTTTACAAGCTCAGGCTATGATAGCCCAGGCAGAGCAACAAGGTGTTCCCAGGGAGAACACACCTTCTAGCATCATGGCTAGCAGGTTAAGGTACTTCACGAGGGTGAATTCTCCCGTTTACACTGGATTTAAGATTTTTAAGGATCTCGAGGAAAACTGTAGAAAATCTATGCTGCATGATAGCATGGACCTTTCCAAGCTTATGGTCCGTGTCCAACAAGTGGAGGAAAACAGGAAGAGGAAGCTTACTAGGGCAGGGAACAGGTCAAGGCAAGCTGAGAAGAATTTTTCAAGAAAGAGTAGTACTGAAATCAGGGATAAGCCCATGTTTAAGAAGGGACTCTCCCACCAAGGGAGTCAAGTTCATCCAAGGGTCGCTATGATAGGGATTCCGAGCCCAGAGTTAAGAGAAATAGTGAATTAGATACACCTTAAGAGAGGCCACCTTGTAGGAAGTGTGGCAAACTTTATGGAGGAGAGTATAGGAGGGGCTCTAATGGTTGCTACAATATTGGAAAACCGGGTTACATGAGGAATGATTATCCGTATATATGAGAGGTCGAGAAAAAGGGAAGGAGAAAGTTCAACCGAATGGTCCAAGTGAAAAGGTTCCAACGAGGCAACGATTCTTTGCACTCAAGTCTAGGGGTGTAGGGTAAGACACATCTGGTGATGTCTCGGGTACATAGCCTAAATTAGTTTTACATGTGTATGATTTTATGCACTAGTATGAAGTTAATATGTTGGAGTCATCATGTTGGTTGCCGACTTATGTGACTTATTTGTTTATTTATGTTGTATGCTTTGATGAGACTAGTTTAGGAAGGAGTTCCTTAGTTTATTAATGCGAAGCTGCTAGTAGGTTTCAAGGATGTGCACCAACCTACTAATATGTAAATCAAATATTCGCCAATAAAAAAAACATTGAATAACTTACGTATGCATTTTCTCTATGAGTGTTATTCTACCATAGACTATCAAACAAGGGTAGTGAGGTTTCAGTTGCTAAATGAGATAGGGCATAAATGGGCAGGGCGTGGACTAATACAACAAACCGATATAATTTCGAATCTTAAGGCCAACAAGATGTTATCTAAGGGGTTATATATCCTCCTAAGGCCGGTTTTTTTTTAAAACTCTAAATTTTAGTGCAATAGTCAACTTGGTGTTGTAAGTCAAAAATCATATGTGCAATAATTGCACTATGTGCGTTAAAATAAATTCATGTTTGCATGCCATGTTGCTATTTTTGTATATCGTGGACATGATTTTTTTTTATGTTGCATGAGTGTTGAGGTGCATCAAGTTAAGTGTGATTGAGAAGGAAGTTCCTCAATATCTAATATGAAGCTTTAGATAAGCTTGAGTAATATCCACTAACCAGAGTAAGTGTGAAACAGAAATTCACAATGAGTGAAGTCTGAAGTATGTTAACATATTTTCGAAAATCAACCTCTTTATTTTAAAATGATGTGTAGTGTCATTCAGGGACGAATGTTCCTAGGGGGGGATAATGTAATAACCCTAAAATGACTATGCTAAGTAATGTCTAACATATCTAGAATGCCTATATTAGACCAGGTTTACACGGATCGATACGCGTAGAATCAGACCTCTGAACCTACGCAACAGCCAAGCCAACTAACTTTGTGAGTTAGTTATGCTACTAAAAATTGGGTCCAGCCATGTAGGGCACCCAAATAAGACGATTTACCCGGATAAGTCTTAACCAAACTTAAATTGGGGTAATCTTATGTTTGGAGGGTTTAAGGGTAAAATGGTATTTTCCAGGCTAAGGGTAGTATTGTAATTATCTTAATTAATTATTTAATTAATATGGTTAAGAGGCAATTTGTGTAGAGGTGGACGAAATTGACCCTTTTAGCGAAGTCTTGCTCCAACCGGGTACGAGCCTTGGTGGAAGCAATGATTTAATTGATTTATAATATTTAGTGATTTAGTTAAATATATTAATATTTATTTTGCTGATTTAATAAAGGAAAATCAGATTTTTAATAAAATAACAACAACAACAACAACAACAACAATAATAATAATAATAAATAATGGGGAGTCCTAGTTTGACTAAGTCTGCACCTAACTCTCCTAATCCTAATCCTCTCATTCTCACATACTTCACTCTCATTCTCATATTTTTCATCAGGAAAAGAACTGAAAATAATATTTCTTCACTCTTGAAGAACTTACACACAAAAACTCAAACGAAAAGCTAAGCTACAAACGAAAATCAACAACATTCTTCTCGACGGATTGGGTTTTAGATTTTTGGTGGTGAGACAGTGGTGTCATGGGAATAGGTAACGTTGAAACAAGTGTTGAACGATATTAAGTTATGGGTTTTTTTCTCTCTTTGCCCATTTCCCAAGAGACCCTTATGGTTCAGTTTAATAGCAAATGAAAAACTAAGGTTGCCCCCATTGCATTCCCCTGTCATTAGATCCTTTGAAAGATTCAAAGCATGTGTTAGTATGTCTTCTGGTAGATAATTTTTGGTCTGATTGTGATTTTGTATTGAATTTTTATTGGTAAATTATGTAAGGAATGAAATATATATTTCGGAAAAGTGTTTTACGTTAATTGTTTGAGCATGGGTGTGCTTTAAATTAACAATGTTGCTGGCTGAAATTTGTGTGTTATAAATGTTGTGTTTTCGTATATGTAAATGTTAAAAGTGTGATGTTCATATAAGGGTAATAGTTCTAGAAAAATGTCACACGAATTACCCCAAAAATCAACATTAAAACTTGAGAGAAGGATGGATTGAAAGAGGCCAAATTTCAGCTTGCTGGAAATGTTGGTCTCGACCAAAAATTTGAAAAGTGAGCTATGTTTTAAATTTTTTTTAAAATTGTGAGGTTATTGGGGATTGAACCCAAGAGCTCATCAAATGCAAATTACATAAAAAATATTCATGAGAAAAACGAAAAGAAAATTAAATGTGGTGAGTGGGGATTGAACCCAAAACCTCTTGAATAGATGAGAGAGTTAGGAGAACAATATAGGAGAAAAAAATGAAGTGAGTGAGGATTGAACCCACAACCTCTTGGATAAAGATTAAGAGGAAAATAAAGAGAAAAAGAATGAGTTTGTGGGGAATTAATCCCACAATATCTTTGCCTTAAACAAGAAAGAGAGGAGGGAAAAGAAAGAAAATATTATGGGGGTGATGGGTATTGACCTAGGGTCCCCCAAATCATGAAAATGCAGGTACCAAGTTTAATATAATACTAAGTGTTGCTCAAGGGATTCGAAATAAGGTTCCCTTGGCCAATTCCTTATTGACACATAAGTCGTACATGAACAAAATATTTAATGAGTGCTGCCTCTAAGAGTCAAAATCAAGATCTTGGCATACGAACAAGATGCATTAGTCTTGTACCACATAATCTTGGGTAAGTATGAGTCACTTAGACGAATTACGAATGAAGCCTCATGGCTTGTTCGTATGGATCCATAAGTCCAGCGTACGTTTAAAAGTAAGCGAACCTAAGATAGATGTAATGAAATAATGTGAACCTAGGAGATTTATGTAAGAGTGTGAAACATACTAAAAGGCTAAGTGCATTGGCATATGACGAAATTAACATTCACGTAAAGGGAGTGTAGAATGATGTAAAGTCAAATCTCAAGCATACTCCAAAAAAATGTGTTAAGAATGAATTCATAGTTAATATGTAAAGAAAAGAGTGACTACATGACTATAGGCTAGTGCGATTGAGTACGCCTAAAAATCAGTGTCACTAAATGAAATTTCTAAGAGAGTATATATATCCTAAACGATGAATAAGCAAAGAAAGAGTGGCTACATAAGTATAGGTTAGTACAAGTTAGACAAGATATATCTACGCCTAGAATAAATGTCCCTCAATGTAAACTCCAAGAGAGCATATGTATGTTAGACGATGAATAAATAATGAAAGGTGAGAAAAGATGTAACGAAAAGATGTTAAAGAGAACAGGGTGGCACCATAATATGAAGCTAGTGCAAGTGAGACAAGTTGTACCTAAGCCTATATAAGGTCATCAAAAGTACTCACCTCAGAGAGTGTTGAATATTAAGAGACAAGTCTCAATCACACTCTATATATAACTGTAAGGACAATTCACACTTAATACGTAATGATGAGATGAGAAATCATCTAATGAGGTATGATGCCTCATCATATAATCAAACTTCTATGGTGTATGAGATGAATGTAATGGAAGTTTATACTCAGCAACGATAGACTAGCTATGAGTCGCAATTCCTTCTTTGGAGAAGGCAGAGGTTTGTGTAATTCTCATGAGATGAGAATGTCCGTCCAGACGGGTATGGGTCTCCTTATATCTTCTAGTCTTTGAACCTATACTGCCAATGTAGGGTTATATCAGGGTTCGAGTCCCTTTATACGCTAGCAATTTTTAGTTCACTTTGGCTGGTGATTCGACCTCTTTTCGGTGTGTGGCTAAACACTGGATTTCATGATACTCACATGATCTATGTCGGTTAAGGTTAAAGTTCGCATAATGAAATGAACGATACCAAAGGTGTTAGGATGGGACAATCAAGAGGTGAGCTAGACTTAAGTAATGACACTAGGTTATTCTTGGTCATTGCACAACAAACTCGATAAAAGTCTTAAACTACATCCTAGGTATAGATCGTGTTTAAACTAGTATACGAATGAATGAAAATGAAGTAGGTATGAATGAATGAAGCAGACTCTGTGTTTGCTAAAGGAGTCTCCCTAGTTGTTGTCCCGTATGTTGAGCCCTCATTTTGGGAGGTCTTAATGTCAAGTCCATGTTTCCAAGGTCTCATGTCATATGAAGGAATGATATGAACTATGTGATATGATATGCGCAATATGTTATGTGTTGTTTGCAAAATGATATGTATGATGATGCATCTTACTCTCATAGCCTGACTTTCCTAATCCGATTTGGCAAGTCACTGACTTAGCTTTCCATAACTCATTTCGTTAGGAGAAAGATCTTCTTAATCATGCATGTCCTTGGTGTGTGCTTGCATATGCCCATACTTAGTACAAGTATGTACTAATCGCATCCAACTCTCTATTTTTAGGTGCAGGTGCAGGTAAACGCTAGAGCTTACGACACTACGCTAAACTTATCCAGACGTGGAGCATTCATCCGGACTTGGTAGTCCCTTTTCCTTCCGAGGATGCCTATCTTTTATATTCTAGCTTAGATTTAGGTCTGAGCTAGTGGAGTATGTCCCACTATTATTTCTTTCCCAGTTATTTTCAGATATTGTATTAGTGCCATTTTGGCAACTCTATATTTTTATACATATGTGACTATGTCTTTCATTTGATTATCTTGATGTTGGATGGTTGTTGTGAAACACTTACGAGTTTATGTAGATAGTCTTATACGAGTTCAATGTTTCTCACTATAAAGTCTAAGTAAAAAAATGTTCAAAATGTTGCACTAAAATTAACCTAGATGATGTAACAATGACGTATGTAGGCTTGTCTGTGAGTTCTGAGAGGTCAATGACGCCAGTTTCGGCTAGGGTCTAGACTACGGTCGTGACACTAGTACGCCTATAAATTCATAAATATACATATCATACTTTCATGAACATGGACTTTACATGCATAGTAGTGTACAATAGTGCATATGAGAACTATCCTTTCATTATACACCATGCGTCGCTACTACTCATGGACATGCATGAGGTTTGATTGTGTACATTGGTCAACATGATCACATAATGTCTATCAACATAATATTTAGGCAGAAACCCTCTGAAGAACACAATACACATTCATGCATAGACCACACACCACATTATAACATAGGAGACAAGACATCTTCAACATTGCATCCAAGACTCGTAACATTGGCTAAGATAACACATTCATATATGGGTACATAGGTAGGGAATCATTAACCATAATCACTTCATCAACGGAAGCACATAGGCCATACCTAACCCTAACAACTTCATTCAAATGTAGAAGACACCATTAATACCTAACATATCATACTAGATTGAAAGACTAGGCATATACTTCACATTGCGTGATCACCATAACCACACATCGTAATTCATAAACTTTCCTTCAAGTCCATGATTAGAACATATAGAGAATGACAAGAAAGTAAACACCACCACCATAAGTGGACCATATCACACAATGCCATTCAAGGCCTATTCGACTATCAATTCTATACAAAGTAGAAGGAATAGGGAAATCTTACTCATTCTCCATTATATGATCATCATTGATCAATTACCAATAATTCATCATCAATTCATAAGGAAGACAGTCTATAGGTACATTAACATAGTCAAAATTACAATCTATCATCATCTCAACAAGATCACATTAACCACATTATAGGCTAAATTGAGAATTGAGAAGGATCATGGGTTCTTCATGAAATTGGATTTAAATTCACATTAAAAACAGTATCTAATCATAAATTTATCATACACATACTTTTGAAATTGTTTTTAGAAGGAACCCATGGCTATATTGAAAGATAGCTATTTTGATCATTAAATTTTCTTTGAAAACTTTGAAGGAACTCCTTAGATGAATGGTTAACTAAAGATGAAGGATCATCACACCTCAATACATAAGAAATCCACGAAACTTGAAGAAGAATCCATGGAAATCCATCAACCAACATGTTCTTGAGCTTCATCTCCAATGGAAGTTTCTAGAGAGAGTTTGTTTTGAGAGGGAAGGGTGAAATTTGAAGAATGAATTGGGAATGGTTTTTTTATTAACTAACTTAATATACCTAAAATACCCCATAATAACCATCCATACTCTTTTTGGAACATGGGGTAAATTTCCCAATTCACCCCTTGCATGGTAGCGTTTCAAAGACAACATTGCAGGCATCTATCGACGGAGGGCAGTCGACGGATCGTTGGTGCAACGACAACCTGTCCTACACCTCCGTGGTTTGGGAAAGAGATGTAAATTTGTGGGGTTTAAGCTCCCACACTTAAATGTGAATCAATGGCATCAATTAAGATTGCGTAGGTCAAGCAACGACTCATTGATCGGAGCTCGCGATTGACATTGCCAACGAAGTGTCTCGGAAGTGTTTCGGTCCTTTTTTAGGACCCCTTGGGTAGTCCTTGGTGAGTCGTGACCGAACATTTCGAACTTAATTATGATCATAAACATGTTAAGGACCTTCCCTATCAATTAAAGCATTAAACAACATGTAAAACATACGAAGGCACACTAGAACACACTAGCACATCTCAAGGCTAACTTTCGAACCTCTTGAACGTTCTTGGACGTTTGACCTCTAAATCACTTAAAATCAAGTATATATTGACACCCAATTTTGACCCTCCATGATTGAAATTAAATTTAGAGTTTTTTAAATTCCAAACGATTTGAAATAACCGATTTTATAAAATTCAAAATATTTGGTTCAAGTTATTTTTTAATTAGTTTTCACCATTTTTAAAAAATTTTAAGTAATATATATGTTTTATATAATTTTTGTATAATTAGTATATTTTATAAACTTTCAAAAATCATGTTGAAAAGATTTTGCACTTACAAAAATATTTGTTTATTAGTTTAGTTTAAATTATAGCTAATATTTTTGAATAAAAAGTTTCATCAAGTTAATTATTTCAATTTGTTGAATTTAAGAAACTTGTTAATTAATCTTATCTAAGTTCATCTTATTTGATTTAAGACAATTTTGCATATTAAACTTAATTTGGTTATATTTCTCTCTTATGATATTAGTCATTTTCCTCATTTTAAATCTTTAAGAAAACCAAATTTGGGTCTTTTTCCTTCGGCCCAATAAGCCCAAATTTTATAAACACTCCATTACCACCCTTCAACTCCATAACCCAGACCTACTTTCTTCCGTATTAACTAATTGCCAGCAACTATACAAAATAACAACAATACAGTTATGCACCCTACCGACCCCTGCAACTTTTCTTCTTCGTGAGAATCAAATGCGAAACACAAAAACTCACAAACTACTCAAAACAGCATGACCGAATCCAGAATCGAGCCCAGCTCGTGGCAGTCACGTTTTCTCCCTCTCTCCTTATCCTCTGGTACAAACGTACTCGAATCAAGAAAGTGTATCTATCCTATAGCTCGCTCGTCCATGCTCATAATCGGACGTACATGGTTCTCAATTCATTGATAATTGGTACAGTGACATCTCCTCATCTTATTCACTCCACAAAATTTGAAATTTCAGCTTTTCCCACATCGGTTCTATTCAAGAATTTCCCCCCAAATTTCTCCTACATAAAGATCTCTTCATTCACCGTTTAGGGGAGAAGTTTTGAAACTTTATAGTATCCCATAAAGTTTTGGGAAATCTTGGTTCTAACATTTTTACTTTTTGTGGTTGTTTGAGTGAAAGGGATGGAATCGTCTCCGTCAAACTCGCCCGTCCAAATTCGCTGCCAAGATTCATGTAATATTTCTTTATTTATAAATTCAGTTTAGTATATATTAGAGTAATATTGTTAGAATAGTTAGATTTCCTTCTTGATCAATTAAGATGAGTTTAATTTTATTTTCTCGTTGCTTATAGTCATGTTTTGTTCTTAGTTCTTCTAGGAATTAATCAATTTAACTGTATATTTTTTCACTTACATTGGTTTAAGAAATTTATCTATGCTTTTGCCTAGTATCTGAAGGAGTCATTCATTTTCTTTTGATTAAGTTATTGTGTCATTGGTTCTCTCGCTAAGCATGTTTCTTAATATAAAATTGACGAAGATATGTTAAGTTTTGAGATTAGATGTTGTTTCTTTCATTACTTTATGAGTTGCGCGTCTAAGCTAGTCGTTCGTTTATGATCTGGTGCATATTAACATTTAGCTAATGTATTTTACTAAGCATGTTGCATGTTTGGATTCTCTGTTAATATTTTTAGACTTGCAATCTCTGTTTCTCTAGCATTTATTTTTGGGTTGATTGTTCGCTTGCCCATGATTTTTGATATTTGTTATTTGTTATTTTTTTTAATTGCTGGCGACTTTTTTTGGTATAGTTTCGAGTCAATTTTTATAACTCTTACCTGAAATTGTTTCTATATCTGTGCATCTCTTGTAGATGTAGATATGGTCCGGAAACCTTTTTTTAGCTTTTTTTTTCTAAGTTTAGAATAGTTTTTGGTTGTGGTACATGCTCTCTTTTGTTTATTATTCATGGTTGCTCTTGCTTCCATATATGTTCAAGACTCTTCCTTTCATTCTGCCCGTATTTGATTAAATTCCTCTAACTAATGGATTTTTCCGACAACCATCTAGGTTCTTGTCTATTCTATGTGTCTGCTCCTATTTTGTTTATAAATGATCCTCCTAGTTATTTAATTTTGATCATTGCTTTCTTACTCGTCTTGTCAATTGTACTTCTGTGTCTTTTCACGAAGTACTCCTATATTCTATATTAGAGCTTCTCGCAAACGTATGTATGATTAATTTCCCTTGTTCTTGGAAAATGTATGAGCTTGTCTTCGCTGTAGATAATTGTTTAAGATTCAAGTTTGATAAAAGTTTCAAATGAATGCTTCTGAGATTAAATTTTCCAGAATCCTAGGTTGAGCATATGAAAATTTTCTTTCCTTACCCCTTTCTTTCCTCTTAAATTTCATTGTTCTCCCTAGTTCTCATATAATGTTAAGGTTAATTCATCTAAAGAGGAATTACCTTTGGGGTGGAAAAATGATTTTGTTCAATTAAGCATGAAATTATGTTTCTTAACTCTTATATGTTAAGATGAAACCATTGTCTTATGTAGATTCTTATCTAAGACTAGGATTATTTGATTATTCATTTATATGAGGATGCCTATTTATTAAATTGATTCTGTTTGAGTGTTTTTGGACAAGAAATTTGTTAGTTTTTGAAGATTTGGTGGCAATTTGCTTGCATTTTCATACTTGAATTCTATTTAGCTATTGTAAACCGTTTGGATTGTTGCTTTCTTTTGTTTAAATCACGATGAGTTTAAAATTTTGCCTTTGTATATGTGCAAATTCCCTGTTCAACACCTTATGCCTCTTCTTTGAATGACTTAAATTAAAATGTCACACTCTCATGTTGTTCCTTTTGAATTATTTAATTTTTCTGTGTCTTATTCATCTGGTCTCGTTTCTCTTTTCTCTCCACTTTGGGCGCTACTTGTCTAAAAACAAATTAGTATTGGTTCAAATGGAATATGTTCTAAAATTTGGTTTATGTATCCTGTTGTTATAGTTTGCCTCTTAGTCTTACTCTGTATTTATCCTTATCTTTTCTTCCTTTTGCATGAACACTCTCTCTGAATGAGTCCAACGGACTCCCGTCTCTTGCATTTTCATCTTCTTCGAGTCGTCCTCATCAAATTAGCAAAAGGGAAGGTAATATTGTTGAGTTAACATTCAACCAAAGGAAGAAGCTTAGTAGCTAAGTAGTAATAGTCCTAAGGGGCTGATAATTTGAGTTTTTGGACTTAAAAGTTCAATAAACTGGCCACTATCAGTAAGAGCCTCTTAACGGCAGAAAAACGAGGAGCTAGAGTGGGTTGAAACCCTGACAAAATTAGAAGTAATAGCAGCACAAAAGGCTGGCACGTAGAGAGTGAAATTGGGTTAAGACCCATAAGGAATGGGGCAGTGGTTCTCAATAATCTCAAACCCCATAGTGGTCGTATAAGAGCTGGAAATTTCAGTTATTACTTTATACCCTCATTATTATATTGTTTATCGTGAATGCTAACCATTTCTGATGTCTTATTTGCTTGGATCAATCCTCATTAGAGTTAACATTATTTAACATTTTTTCCAGCATCAAATTCCTTTTCAAGGTTGATTTGCCTAATTATTTATCTACACAGTTTGTTCTTAGGCAACTTAAGCTTATAGAATAACTTAAGAACCATTCATGTACTTCCATAGTTATTGAAAAGATCCGAATCCATGTTCATAAGTTTGAACTAACTATATAGTTCAAATTTTGAATAGGATAAAAATGGTTAAGTTTCTTAAAATAAATTAGTTGTATTTTAATTTAACTTAGAACTTTGTATGAATTACTTTAGTATCTTTAATATCCTTTCATAGTTGTTAAACAAAGTCTTTTATTCCATGTTTATGTGTTGAATTATTTGTATGGTTCAAAATATGACTATGGACAAAAGATAAGATAAATCTTGCGACTGTTAGAAATTTCAAAAGATTTTATATATGTTTAGAACAAGATTTTTATAATTAAATCTTTAATATACAAAAGTATCCAAACTTTAAAATTCGTCAGTCAACCGCGTGTTAACGGATTCTCTAAGATGCCTTGACCCTTCTTTAGAGAATTATTTGAACCCTTACCCAAAATTTTGATTTTATTTAAAATATTTTCTTTCAAAAACACCTTTTAAATAGTTTTCTTAATTTTCCCTAAAAAGTTAAGTGGCGACTCTCAAATTTAAAACTTAACAAAAATTTCCAAAAATGTGAAGCGGCTTCCAAACTTTTAGTTTTTGAAATCAGGTCGTAACAAAATGGCGACTCTGCTAGGGATTCATGTAGGCTCTAACAAAAATAATTTTATTGTTTGGCTAACCATTATTTGTATCAAATGTTGCTTTATGCAATTATATTCATTGCATGCTTAACATTTATTCTGTCAAATGACACATTTTGTTTTCATTTAAAGGACGATTACACGGGTTTATAGTCGTTCATTAACCAAACTTTTCTCGGGGTAACCTGACGAATGTAGTTGGCTACTAGATAGTCAACGGTCGTTAATTGTCCCACCCCTAGTGGTCTACTTGGTTCAACTATCAACAATAAACAAAGTCCATTTTAGTTAACTAAGTTAGAGCTAATCCAAAATCCTTTTAGCTACATTAACCTAAGATAACCCAATATCAAGGTGTATTGGGTCCATTAGAAGACCACCTTGTGTCTAATTGATCCCCGGTCAATATAAGACGATCATCCAACTATTTGTTAAATTTGAATGATATGTATGTCGTCTTGTGCTTACTATTGTCCCTTAGGGTTGAGTTTTTATTTTATAGGTAGTTTCTTTTTTGAAGTCAAAGGAAGATCCTCCTCATCCTAAAGAAATTCAAAAACATGAAGAAGTTGTAGAATGAAGATTTTATATGGAAGCTTAGTTTAGTTTATCATGGTACCCCTGCGTGGGATCAATATTTATTTCCCTCCCCTCTATTATGTATCCCGATTTATTTTATTCATAAGGGTTGTATAAATATTTTTGGGGCAATGGATGATTTCACAAACGATATACACATCCTTCAAACGTTAGGCTTACCTTTGGCATAAAAGATAGAAACAAGGAAATCTTTTACACTGATGTATGTCACATGTATGTTAGGACGCGTTGTATATTGTTTACTTGCTAATTGTTATAAATTTTGTTTTGTTGTACTTGTTTTCCTTATGTGTTATATACATATGTTTTGCTTTAAACATAATTGGTAATTATTCTATTCCCAAGTCTCAAACGTACAAGCTCAATTTTTTATCCTTCTCGAATACTCTTTAGTCCATTACCAAAATATGTAAAAAATCACTCAAGTTCTAGGTTCAATAGAGCTTTACTAATTATTAGGTCATTATTCTTATTCGTGTTGACCTTGTTGTTTCTTGAAAAATATTTTTCACACCTACCTATTCAGTGTTCTAAACATTTGAATCTTTACTCGAATCCTATAGTTTTTTTGTTCAAATATCTTTCTTTCGTCAAATTTTTCGTTCACATATGATCAAATTTTGTCCATTTGATCACTTTTTAAAGCCTTTGCCTCCTCGAATTTCGGACTAATTTGTTTTAAGAAAAAAAAATGTTATTTGTTTTATATGTTATTTTGGTTGATTAATATGATGAATGGAGTAACTTTCTTATTTTTTGGAGTTGTTTTTAGAAGAAGATACTGATTTTTGTTGGTAATTAAACTTGTTAACTTCATCAATGTACCCGCAGGCAGAACATTCATATTTCACACAGTCGAAGGTCAAAGGAATTTTCACAGACTCATCATTTCTTACTTGGACTACTAAAAGAAATTATTCAAAAATGGATTCCACTATCAACACATTTGATTCGTCTTAAATGATCCCCCCTTCATCTGTCGTGGCCAATCCTAGCGCCTCCGTAGTAACAAAATCATCTGTGGAAGTCATTGCACGTCTAGAGCGACAAATTGGTGAAGTGAATCTTCTGGTATCTCAATACCAAGTTGTTTCTCAGAATCAACCACCTGATGCTCGCCTAAAGGGGACCATGCAACCTATGTATCTGACTTCGAGTGAGTTTCATCAAGGAGATCATTTTGCCACCTTTCAGCAAACTCAAAGCGCCTCACTCACTAATTCAACTCAGGATACTCCTCTTGTGTACACGTTTGATCCTCCAAAAGCTCAAACAGTAGTAACCCATCACACTCCGCCAGTGTACACTTACGTCACTACTCCAGTTGTTACCTAGGCTCCTAAGTTTAACCGCCCAGATGTTCATCACTATGTTCAAATTGAGGGTGATGGAAAATCAATTGATGTTGAAATGATGAATAAGAATATGAAAATCTTGGAGGATTCTATGAGAGGTCTTTGTGTGTTCGATAGTAGCCAGAGTGTTAGATACGAAGAGTTGTGCACATTTCCAGAATTTGAGCTTCCACCCGGTTAGAAGGTTCCAAAGTTTTATAAGTTTAGTGGATTAGGAAATACATTTTTCCATTTGAAAATTTACAGTGAAAAGTTTATTTGTGTTGGAAACAACAAAGGGATTATAATCAAGTTATTCAATCAAAGTCTGACTATAAAAGCCTTGGAGTGGTACTCTAAGCAAGATGTGACCAAATGGCGTACTTGGGATGGTCTGGCGAATGTTTTTGTTGATCACTACAAGTTTCATGTTTAAATTGCTCCTAATCAAATCTCTATTCCAAAGATAAAACCCAAGTCGGCTGAAAGTTTTCGAAAATATGTCATTTGTTGGAGAGAAGAAGCTTCTAGGGTGCACCTACCTATGGAGGAATAAAAAATGATCACCTACTTCATTTAGGTTGAAGACTCAGAATACTATGAGTGAATAGTGACAATGGGTGGAAAGACATTCGAGAAAGTTAACAAAGATGGAGAAATGATTGAGGACGGTCTCAAGACTAGCAGAATAACAAGTTTCACCACATCTCAATTATCTAATAGGGTATGTCATACTGGTTCATTTGGAAATGGAAAGAAAAAAGAGAAAGAAGGTATGATGTTAACGACTCGACGAACTACCTCATATAACCATCAACCACCTCCACGATATCCTAATTCACAATACTATATTTGCAACAATCAAGCAACATTTCATTCTCCACAACCAATGCAAAATCCTCGAAAGAATGCACCTCCTCCTAATTTAGAGAAAATGACTCCAAGAGTCTTCACTCAATTTTGTGAGACATAGACTCAACTTTTAGAGAGATTGAAAGAGTCAGTAATACTTCATCTAATGGAAGCCACGAATGTAAATACTTTAGCCGAGTGGTATGACCCAAATAAGTGTTGTGCTTATCATTCAGGAGTTGTTGGACATGATAATGAGAGGTGTATCTCTCTCAAACACAAAATTCAAGATCTGATTGACAATGAGGTGGTAAAGCTTGCTGAAGATTCACTGAATGTGAACACCAATGAGCTACCCAAGCATAAGAAATAGTTTTTGGCATAACCAGTTGCAAAGAAGAAGCACGTTTCCTGGAAGTCGCACTTTTGGCATCTTTTAGTCTTTCATTTGGAGTTTGTTGTTTTATTTGTGTATAATCACACTTTTATCGCTTTGTTTCTATGTAAGAGTTTTTTGGATTTGATTTCTCTTTTAAGTAACTTTCATCTGTAATGAACTACGTCTATCCTTAATTCTCAAAAATGAGAGGCGACCTATGTTGTCTTCGATCACCCCTTTATCTCTTTTTAATTCTTTCTTGTACTCGAACTATGTTTAGCCTGATTTCTCAAGAATGATATACGTAGGCGCCATATATCGTCCTCAGTCACTTCATTAATTAGGTTTTTCTATTCCCGTTAATACTAAAGATTTGGAACTATGTTTGACCTTATTCCTGCTCATCAGTATACATAGACGCCGCAGCGGCTTGGTATATTCCCCGTAAGATTTTCATTTGGAAAATGTGCAGAATTTTGAGATAAATTCGTTAGAAGAGGAGTTTTTTAAATAAGTCAGAAGGAAGGATCACTTCAGAGTTGCAACTGGGGCAAACTTTTTGAAATTTTACTTAAAAACTACAGAAGGTTGAAAAGTTATGTTATATTTTATACTGGGGTAGTTTTTTGAGGGGGGTCCTAAAAAATTCCAGCAAGCGACATTTTGAGACTAGACAAGCTTGTAATCCAGAAAATAAAGGAGCATCAAGATAGAAAGGCAAAACCAACATGAATCACTCTCATAAAACTAAGAATTTTTCTTTCGATGGAGGTACTAGAAAGTTAGAAGGCATCATTAGACTCACAGTTGCCATGTCATAACTCAGATGATTTGTAGTTTCACTCATTTGTTAAATTTTCCTTTGCATATATTGTGACTTACATATTCTCAACTTTACAGATGGAATAGCTTGGGATAATGGCGAACACCATAAGACGTTATTCATACCAATATAAGCTGAATAACTTCATTTAAAAACTTATCCTTTACTTCGTTTATTTTATTTTGTTACTAACTATATCTGAACCCTGCAACTGTCAGTAGAATTGGAGTCAGAATCACAAAAGGTCTTTTCAAACTTTAAAGAATGAAGGCAGACCTTCACAAGAAAAAGGACACGCGCTAGTCCTTATCAAAAGATGTTATTATGAAGGATTCCCGAGACTAAGGATCTAATTCATCAAGTCCTCTTATCCTATGTTTTTACGTTAACGAGTTTTGTCCTCCATTATTTCTAATCATTAGCCTTTTCTCTAACAAAAAAATTATTCTCTTTAAATTTTGTTAAGTTTCATGTTCGAACTACGTTAGACCAGATTTCTTGTTCAAGAAAGATACGTAGGCAATCCTATATAAGGATTCAGTCTTTCTACTATTTCAAACTACAGACCTCAGAGAAAACTGGGGCATGTTTTTGAGTCAATCATTCTTCATTTTCGCAAACTATTTAACTTAAGTACCCCTGGACTGGAAACAGAGGCAACTTTTCTAAATAGTTCAAAGTTCTCAAAACTTCTGTTCAACCTCGTTTTTGAAAGATAGTATGTGTCAAACCAGCATTCTCTTTATAAGAGATTCCATATTTAAAGTAGGGACCCATTTTAGGATAAATCCCTGATTGATCATTAGCACCTCCTTTCAACTTATAAGTTCTCAAAGTGTTCTTAAAGAATCCTTCATTCTTTATGGCTAGCAGATCATAATGACTCGTTAAAAAGTCTCGACATATTAATTTCTCTTTTCTTATCGAACAAATTTTATGAGCGTAGGGACGACAAAATTTCAATGACAACCAGAGATGTTATTGGCTTTGCAAATTATTGGGAGCTAATCAAGTTAACATGTTATAACCATACTCCCTATTTTGATTTTTGTTCTTTATCATAGGGTATTATCTTTGGAGTGTCACTTCCTTCAATGTGACACATTAAATTATTATTCGAGTGTCACTTCCTTCAATATGACACATAAAATTACTTTTGGAGTGTCACTACCTTCAACGTGACATTTTAAATTATTATTGGAGTGTCACTTCCATCAACATGACACGTTAAATTATTATTGGAGATTCACTTCCTTCAACATAACACGTTATATTTTTGGAGCATCATTTCCTTCACCTTGACACATTAAATTATTATTGGAGAGTCTTCCTTCAACATGGCATGTTAAATTTTTTATTGGATCCTCACTTCCTTCAACATGACATGTTAAATTAGAATTGGAGAGTCGCTTCCATCAATGTAACACGTTAAATTATTATTGGAGAGTCACTTCCTTCAACGTGACACATTAAATTATTATTGGAGAGTAACTTCCTCCAACGTGACATGTTAAATTATTATTGGAGAGTCACTTCCTTCAGTGTGAAACCTAAATTATTATTGGAGAGTCACTTCCTTCAACATGACACGTTAAATTATTATTGGAGCGTCACTTCCTTCAACATGACACGTTAAATTATTATTGAAGAGTCATTTCCTTCAACGTGACACATTATTATTATTGGAGAGTCACTTTCTTCAACGTGACACGTTAAATTATTATTAGAGAGTCACTTCCTTCAATGTGACAGGTTAAATATTATCAGGGCATCACTTTTTTCAAAGTGACACGTTGGGATGTTACCTCCCTAAAAGTAACAAGCTATATAATGTTATGGAATCTTCACATTGTTCAAATTGACAGACCATTTTGGATCACCACTTTCTTCAAGAGAAATGCACTTGAAATTGGATCGCCATCTCCTTCAGTATGACATGTTAAACCAGGTTTGTACAAATCATATTTGTGTTTATGTTACATTTTCTACTGACAAATGTTTTCCAGATGTTGTAATACACAAAGTGGACTACGTCAAATAGGACACAACACAACATGAAACTTTTTCTTAATAGCGAACTTAGACATAGTCCAACGAGGAATGTCATACTCCTAGGATGCGAGTTGAGGAACGACTTACACCACAATAAAACCTCATCCCTATCCTAAGGCATGTGGGTATTTTCTTGGGTTTGGTGGTTTAAATTTTTCCTTCAGTGAAAAATTCAACTCTCACCATAGGCAAAGTTTCAATTTGAATGACAATACACCTAGAGCTTTCAAAGTTATGTCCATGTAAGTTCTTACCTATGGGTGTGAAGGGTCCCATATTCATAGTTGAGATGTTTTCAAGCCTCTTTTCCGCTCTCAATTATTTTTTCTCTCATCCTTAAGTTAAATGTTAAATCCGCATAAGAGAATTCCTTTTCAACTGATTGAGTCGAACTACAAGCAGTCTGATTCCCTTAGTTTAGGGATATATAGGCGGAATTAATGTTAAAAAGTTGACTGTACTCCAACTATTTTGTCATCACTCTATTCTCGAGCTTTTTGGTTTCTTCATACTTCGACTCCGAAATACCTTTTGCATTTCATTGAAAATCGTTCGTTAAACCAAGCGTATTGAACTACTAGTGGCCTGAATTCTTATATTGCCTGAGATATGTAGGAAACCCACTTTCGGGGTTCGGCCAAAATTCCAAAAGTCAGTACCAAAAACACTTTTCCAAAAAATGTAGATCTGGTTAGTCAAAAATAGATTTGTCAATTTCATTTGCCTTGGATTTGTTTCATTAATCAAAGTAAAACGAGGGGAAAACTTTTACACCCAATTTTTACCCTCCACGATTAAAATTAAATTTTGAGTTTCAGAAATTCCAAATGATTTGAAATAACCGACTTTATAAAATTCAAAATAATTTTTTCAAGTAACTTTTTAATAATTTTTTACCATTTTTATAATTTTTAAGTAATATATATGTTTTACATTATTTTGTGTATGATTAGTATATTTTATAAATATTTTGAAAATCATGTTAAAAAGATTTTGCTTTTACATAAATATTTGTTTATTAGTTAATTTAAATTATAGTTAATATTTTTTAATGAACAGTTTGATCAATTTAATAAATTTCAAGTTGTTAAATTTAAGAAGTTCATTAATTAATCTTATCTAAATTCATCTTATTTTAATTTTAGACAATTTTCAAATTAAACTCAATTTGGCTATATTTCTCTCTCATGCTTTTAGTCATTTACCTCATTTTAAACCTTTAAAAAAACCAAAGTTGGGCCTTTTACCTTCAGCCCAACAGTCCCAAATTTTTAATGACACCACATCACAACCCTTCAATTCCATAACCCAATCCTACTTTCTTCCGTATTAACCAATTTCCAGCAACAATACAAAATAACAACAATACAGTGACCCACCTACCGACCCCTATTACTTTTCTTCTTCGCAAAAATCAGATACGAAACCCAGAAACTCACGTACTAGCCAAATTAGCACGACCCAGTCTAGAATCGAGCCTAGCTCGTGGCAGTCGCGTTCTCCCTCTCTCTCATTATCCTCTAGTACAAACATACTCGAATTGGGAAGGTGTCTCGATCCTGTAGCTCGCTCATCCTTGCTCATAATAGGATTGCCATGGTTCTCAATCCGTTGAGAATTGGTACAATGACAGCTCCTCATCTTATCCACTGCATGAAAATTTTAAATTTTAGCTTTTCCCACATCGGTTCTATTCCACAAATTTCCCCGAATTTCTCCTATATAAAGATCTCTTCATTCAATGTTTAGGGGAGAAGTTTTGAAACCTTAGAGTAAACCATAAAGGTTTGGGAAATCTTGGTTCTAACAATTTAACTTTTCCTGGTTGTTCTAGTTGAAGGGGTGGAATCGTCTCTGTCAAACTCGTCCGTCCAGTTCGATGTCAAGAATCAGGTAATATTTCTTTCTTTATAAATTCGCTTTTAGAGTATTTTAGAGTAATATTGTTAGCATAGTTAGATTTCCTTCTTGCTCATTTAAGATGAGTCTAATTTGATTTTCTCGTTGCTTATAGTCGTGTTTTGTTCTTAGTTTTTCTAGGACTAAATCAGCTTAACTGTATATTTTTTCCCTCACCTTGTTTCATGAAATTTAACTACGGTTTTGTCTAAATTTGAAGCAGTCATTAATTTTCTTTTGATTAAGTTACTGTGTCATTGGTTCTCTCGCTAACCATGTTTCTTACTCTAAAATTGACAAAGAGATGTTAAGTTTTGAGATTAGTTGTTGTTTCTTTCTTTACTGTATAAGTTGCGCATCTAAGCTAGTCATTTGCTTATGATCTGGTGCATATTAATATTTAGTAAATGTATTTTCTTAAGCATGTTGCTTGTTTGGATTCTCTGTTAAGATCTTTAGACTTGCAATCTTCGTTTCTCTAGGATTTATCTTCGTTTGATTGTTCCCTTGGACATGTTTTTTTATAGTTGTTATTTGTTCTGGTTTTGAATTGTTGGCAACCTATTTTGGTATAGTTTCGAGTCCATTTCTGTAACTCTTACCTCAAATGGTTTCTAAATCTGTGCATCTCTTGTAGATATAGATATGGTTTGGGAACCCTCGTTTTAGCTATTTTTTTCTAAGTTTAGCATGTTTTTGGTTATGGTACATGTTGTCTTTTCCTTAATATTCATGGTTGCTCTTGCTTCTATATCTGTTCAAGTCTCTTCCTTTCGTTCTTCTCGTATTTGATAAATTCCTCTGTCTAATGGATTTTTTTGACAGCCGTCTAGGTTCTTGTCTATTCTATGTGTATGCTCTTATTTTGTTTCATAAATGACCCTCCTAGTTATTTGATTCTGATCATTGCTCTCTTATTCAACCTGTCGATTGTATTTTTGTGTCTTGTCACGAATTACTCCTATATGCTATATTACAGCTTCTCGCAAGTGTATGTATGATTAATTTCCCTTGTTCTTGGCAAATGTATGAGCTTGTCTTCGGTGTAGATAATTGTTTAAGATTCAAGTTTGACAAAGGTTTCAAATGACAGCTTCTAAGATTAACTTTTGCAAAATTCTTGGCTGAGCATATGAAAAATTGTTTACTTACTCCTTTATTTCCTCTTAAATTTTTCATTATTCTCTCTAGTTCTCATATAATGTGAAGGTGTGTTGATCTAAAGAGGAATTATCTTTGGGGTAAAAAATGAATTTGTTTAATTAAGCATGAAATTATGTTGTTTAACTTTTATCTGCTAAGCTGAAACCACTGTCTTCTATAGATTGTTATATAAGACTAGAATAATTGGAATATTCATTTCTACGAGCATGCTTATTTATGAAATTGACTATGTTTTAGTGTTCATGGACAAGAAATGTTTTAGTTTTTGAAGAATTGGTGGCAGTTTGTTTGGATTTTCATACATTAATTTCTATTTAGCTATTGTAAACCACTTGGATTGTTGCTTTATTTTGTTTATATCATGATGAGTTTAAAATTTTGCCTTTGTATATGTGAAAATTCCCTGTTCAACACCTTATTCCTCTTCTTTAAATGACTTAAATTAAAATGTGACACTCTCAAGTTGTTCCTTTGGAATTATTTAATTTGTCTATGTCTTATTCATCTACTCTTGTTTCTCTTTTCTGTCCACTTTGGGTACTACTTGTTTAAAAGCAAAGTAGTGTTGGTTCAAATGGAATATGTTCTAGAATTTTTTCATGTATCATACAGTTATAGTTTGAGTCTTAGTCTTACTCGATATTTATCATCATGTTTTCTTCCTTTTGCATGAACACTCTCTCTAAATGAGTCCAACCGACTCCGCTCTCTTGCATTTTCCTCTTCTTCGAGTTGGTCTCATCAAATTCACGAAAGGGAAGCTAATATTGTTGGGTTAACATCCAACTAGAGGCAGCAACTTAGTAGCGAAGTAATAATAGTCCTAAGGCGCTGAAATTGGAGTTTTTGGACTTAAAAGTTCAATAAACTGACCACTAGCAGCAGCAGCCTCTAAAATTCAGAAAAAACGAGGAGCGAAAGTGGGTTGAAACCCCAAAAAATCAGCAGTAAATAGCAGCTCAAAAGGCTGAAACATAGAGAGCGAAATTAGGTTAAAATCCATAAGGAATGGGGAAGCAGTTCGCAATAATCTCAACCCCAAAGTGGTCGAATAAGGGCTACTTTATTTCCTTATTATTTATATTGTTTATTGTGACTGCTAAGGTTTTCTGATGTCTTATTGGCTTGGATGAATCGTCCGAAGAGTTAACATTATTTATCATTTTATTTCATATATCAAATTCTTTTTCAAGGTTGATTTGCCTAATTATTTATCAACATAGTCTGTTCTTAGGAAACTTAAGCTTATAGAATAATTTATGAATAGTTCATGTTCTTTCATAGTTGTTCAAAAGATTCGAATCAATGTTCGTAAGTTTGAACTAACTATATAGTCCAAATTTTTAAAAGGATAAAAATGGTAAAGTTTCTTAAATTAAATTAGTTGTCTTTTAATTTAACTTAGAACTTTGTATGCATGACTTAAGGATCTTTAATATCCTTTCATAGTTGTTAAACAAAGTTTTTTAATCCATGTTTATGTGTTGAATTATTTGTATGGTTCAAAATATGACTATGGAGAAAAGTTAAGATAAATCTTGAGATTTTTAGAAGTATCAAAAGATTTTTATTAATTTTTCGAACAAGATTTTTATAATTAACTCTTTTATATACAAAATTAGCTATACTTTGAAATTCGTCGGTCAACCGCGTGTTAGGGGATTCTCTAAGATGCCTAGACCCTTCCTTAGAAAATTATTTGAACCCTTACCCAAAACTCTGATTTTATTTAAACTATTTTCTTTCAAAAACACCTTTATAAATGGTTTTCTTAATTTTTCCTCAAAAATTAAGTGGTGACTCCCAAATTTAACAAAAATTGCCAAAGTTGTGAAACTACTTTGAAACCTTTAGTTTCTAAATCGGGTCGTAACAATATAAATACTATTAAAAACATAATTAACATATTATTAACCTTTTTGTCACGACCCAAAACCGAGCCGCGACTGGCACCCACAATTTCCCTCCTATGTGAGCGAACCAACCAATCTAACCCTTATCATTTTAACATATATCAACAGAAAATAATGCGGAAGACTTAAACTCATTAAATAAAACAAAT
>NC_028647.1:32234217-32251902 GCF_001406875.1 Solanum pennellii | reverse complement strand
CCTGTGACGGTCCGTCCTGCACCTCCGTCCTGACGGTCAGAGACTCGTTTCCCGTACCAATTTCTCAAGAGTTGAAGTGTTTTGCAACGGGAGCTTACGACGGCTCGTCGTGGATGTGACGGCACGTCCTGCAGGTCCGTCACCGATTACAGAGAGGCGATTTTTTCAGTACCCAATTTCAGAATTTCTAAGTATGCTGAAACGAGACATCTGTGACGGGCCGTCGTGCCTATGACGGTCCGTCGTGATGTCCGTAATCTTAGCCAGTTTTTCCAGAAATAAATCTGCTGCTCAAAACGACTAAACAGGTCGTTACACTTTTAAGGCACATGTGAGGCTCTAGACATCTTAGTTCATTTTGAGAGACCTTACAATATCCCTCACTTGGAAACATTCGTCCTCGAATGACACCTGGAATACTTTTAAAACACTTTCAAGGACTAAATGAACCATAGAGCAGCTTAGAACATTTAAAACATCATCACATAACAATCAATGTACCGAACTTACAAGGAACGCCAACTTCAAACCATTTTGCACTCAATGAAACATAAGAAAGCAAAACCTTTATTCACTCACTCCTTAATGCATCAGACATATACGCTCTTTTCATGTCCATAGGAGGAACATCCGTCTCCTAATCATAACATGGTCTTTACTTCTTATTTCATTAAGAAGTCATTATTCAACAACCTCTAAGTCACACATAGGAAGATTGAACATCACTCAAGAAGCAAACAAGTAACTCACACTAGATTCACATAGATCATGAGTGAGGTAGATCAACAAAGATATTCATCTTTTAGTCATAGTACCATTAAGTCCATACTTAACATCTCCATGTTTAGTTATGTGTAAGGAGGAATGTCCTTCTCCTTAACATATTCAGATGTTATCATAGAATTTATCTACAAACAATGCATAAAGGTCAATTCATTTTAATGAGAACTCCTCAACTTTTAACCAAAGCATGCTCATATTTCCTTCCTAATAGAGTCAAATGGTAAGTCACAAGACACACATACAATAATAGGAAGTCATTTCACATAGTTTCATTTTCTAGCACAACATTAGTTTTGATAAACATGCATCACTAAGGGAAATTCATACAACATATAGGCACACATCAAGAACATTACCTAGCCATACCATCAATTCTCAAGAGTTTGCCTACATAAACACTTCCCAAATCATAACAATCACACATTTTTAAAAGACTCATCAATTTTTTCATTTAATGGAGATTCAAATTCTCATTGATGGCTTATAACACCACACATTATAAGTGACATCAAGCATTCTACTTAAATCATCTCATGAATTCAAATGCACATTTAGAATGTTAAGATGTACAACCAACATGAGAAAACATGAAATTGATCAAAAACCCTTTTTCATGCAATTTAGGACCTTCAAAACATGCATAACATAGTGTCAATTAAGACATACATTACATATGGAGAGGTTTTATGCACGACTCCTCTCATGAACAAGCTGCTTGGAACTATTTGGCTTCAAGCTTAAGTAAGAATAGAAGGAAAATATAGGGATATCAACCACCTTATTAACCACATCATTGTCCCGCACATAAGGTAAACCCATTTAAAAGAAACTTATCTAAACCTTAAGATAACCTTAGCTTACCAACCTTAATAGCTAAGCATATCATCCCCTCTCTTGGGATATAAGCTCATGCACACCTTTCACAACTTTCAAAGTGATTTTCAACATAAGGAAGTTCAAGGGAACTCAACATAGGAACATAAAGGGCATTCAAAACCTTACCATCTAGGCAAATTATCCCCCAGTTGGGGTAAGCCTAATTAGATGATGACCTTAAACACTAAGGTCAAAGCAAGTCAAAACCAACCTACATACTCCTCATATATGAAGGTTTGACATCACTGAGGGTTTCCACTCCTATTCTCACCTCAAGGAGTCGACTAACTCAATCATCAAGAGGTACCACCTCAAGCATCATCATTCCACTAAGATCAACACCTAAGGAAATCCTTAAAAATCAAGTTAGGTCATACTACCCAACTAGATGAGGCCTCAACTACACCATGAATACGAAGGGTGATGACAACCTTAGGCGAAACATAAAACAGACTTTGCCATAAAGGCCTCTTTCTTTTCTTCCAACACCAGGGCAAGGTAACTTCTAGGTAATTTCAACCCATATTATCACCTTTTGAGGGAACTCCCAACAAACCATGCCTAGGTACAATCTAAGCATCTTCTTTAGATTACCATACCTCGAATCAATCTTAAAAGTCAACTAACAACTTTAATGTGGGTCAACATCAATTATCTTCTTCTCCCCATGAATTAAGGGGTACATACATTCATCTAAGTCAACTTAGGGAAAAACTTAAGCCCAACTTGTGGAATAAAAACCTTCCTTCCCTTTTCCCAACTCTTAGAATAGGTTCATAAGGAAACTACTCAACTACTCATAAGGGTTCTCTCATTAACTAGCATACTCCACGATCACCTTACAAGGTACGCCTACTACCTTTACTTCTAGGATCAAGCCTATACAGAAGTCTCCGATCCACAAAAGGGCAACTATGAAGGACACACATAACAAGGCAAAATTAGAACCATGACACATAAATAAAGGCAACATGCATATTTCTCACCAATTACCATATTTATCCAAAGTATTTCAAGCCTAAATCATAACATTTTACTATCATCATAAAAGATCATATAAAAACCACAAGGCAACATATCATCTTAAAGGGAACTCCATTCAACTATAATAACTCTTAACAAGCCATAACCATATCATAACATAAATTTTCACATAATATGTCATTTTCTTATAAGTCACATATATAGCCACAAATGGCACCACATCAACATATATCAAAATTCACCTTCACACAGGCTCATCAAGCCATAAATTAAAATAAGCATCAAAACTCACCTTTTTCTCCCTCAAGCATTGATATAATATCTCATCCAAGCAATCATATCTAATAAACCACTGGACAAGAAAAGACAAGAGAGAGAGATCATATAGAGTTAAGCTCTGCAGAACGACATGACAATAGTGAAGAAGGGTAACTCTATCTTCCTATATCCTCTCGCTCATAGATGTGTTGCGACTCACCACCGATGAACGAGACTCTACTAGACGTGGCAATATGAGACTTTGGACTCTAAAACTCTTTTTATAACCTCATACTCTGATACCACATTTTTTACGACCTGGGAGCACCTCCTAGAAGTTACAAGGCGTACTCGACCTCTTGGAGGTCTTATATAAGCCCATAGTCATCATTTATCACATTTTTATAGTAAATTTAGCAGAAAATTTAAAACTTTTCATAGCACATCATAGTCTATAATCATCGCTTCATATATATATATATATATATATATATATATAGCATAAGAACATAAGTAGACTCGGCAACCCTTGAATCATACGAGCTCCTTTATTTGAACTCGGGAGACCTATCCAAGCTCTTCACTTTGTAAACTTCCTCTAACCATCACCACTTACAGTTTTTGTAAAAAGGTGAAGAAGAATGGTATTATTACAAGAATGCAATATGTTTTGAAACCATACAAAAACTTGCATTTAAAGAAGACCTTGAATTTGAAATCATTCAATATGTCTTTTTCATAAACATCATGAACATAGGAACATGTAATCTTAATATAGTTCACATACATCATACAAACATGGATATTGCTCATAATATAACGTAATGCCATTTATCATACTTTGAGGCATATTCAATATATACAATAAATAATCTCTCTTTTATTTTACTTCTCTCTGTAAGTACCCCTCAACTGTACCTAGTACAATGTATCACCTCGAGGTCACCTTACAATAGTATTTCATAGATGTTCTTCATAAACAGAACAGCATATATTCAGAAGACATTACATAAATTCTCTATTATCTTACATTCTCCTTAATTAACCCTCAAGTGTACAATGTATCACGTTGAGATGACCTTACAATATTCTTTCATAGGGGGTGCTTCTAAACACAACCACATATATTCACAAGTCAAAAGCACATCATAGACATCAACTTCTAATAAAGACCATCAATATGAGAACTCCTAAGTAACACTAGTGCATTGTTTAGGTAGCATCCCATAATAATACTTCCATTAAGTGTACCTAATAAGTCACCCTAAACGAGACATAACATACTTAACAAGTCATAACACTTTCATTTATAACAACACATAAGGCCACAAACTTTATAGCATCATATAACGACTCATAATACTTCATANATATATATATATATATATATATAAAATAAGTCATAATACATAATTAGACTCTATGTCTCTTTTGCCATCTTAGACTCAACATCAATAGAGTAAAATAGGAACACGACTCTTAACATCATAGCATATTGACTAAGGTATTACACAAATTTTAATATAAATATGACATAGGAAATCCTTGAATAATAAGAACCCCTTTCTTTGAACTTGAGAAAGTTATCCAATCCTTCCACTTTAAGAGACATCCTCTAGCCATCACCACCTACAATTTGTCTAAAAAATTTGAAGAAGATGGTATTAGTACAAGAATGCACTAAGTATTACAACCATGAAAAACATGCATTTAAAGAGGACATTTGATTAGAAAACCATGCATAATGCCTTTTAGTAAAACTTCATAAAAGACTTGATACAATAAGTACAACATAGCTAATATATTTCACATAGGCATGGACACTATTCATAACATTACATAAAGGCACATAATCTTTTAAATCTCATTTAACATTTCATAACATCATACATATTTTACCTTAATTCCTTAATTTCCAAGTAACCCGCTAGTAACACTTGGTGCAATTCATGAATAGTGTCTCATTTCACTATCCACACTCAAGCATCACCTTAAGGTCACCAAGGTGAACATCCATATAACCTTCATTAACTGAAGCCCACACTTTCACATAAGAATTTCATATCATTAGACACATACTTCACATATGACACAACATACTTCATGAACCACATATAAGACTCATTTCAAGACCACATGCAAGTCCACACTACCAATAACATCATAAGAGACAATAGTCAACAATAGCATACTTGGACTTCACTTCATAAAGACATCATAAGACCTTACTCATAATCCCAATCTAAGCCTACTAGTGCAACGTACATGTGAAGCCTCATAATCTCACAGATACTAAGTAAATTCACCAATAGACTACAAACATATCACTTACTTCATACATCAACATGACGTGTATAGACAGCTTCATATATACCAAATAAGACCTTCATCATATAGTCAATAAGACACAATTTATGCATATTATCATAACAAGTAAGTCAATACCATAATGTAATGCATAAAAGACATATACATATACATATTGAACACCTTCCTAGAACTCCCTTCCAGAGCTACTTGTGCAATGAATAGGTAAGTTCATTACTCTCACTTAAACTAAAAAACTTCCCTTAGGTCATGTTAGTTAGGGTTAATCAATTTACTTCCATTTTCCATTTTACTTTAGGGAAATCATAGCCTTAACCATTAATAAGACCATGTGAGCTAAACATGGAATCTGATGTCATGGAACCCCACACCGAAAGAAGGTTCTCTACTTGCCAAGGTAGAACATTAACATCATGATAGCATATTAGGTGATATCACTTTCTAGATCAAATGGGGGCAACATAGTTATTGAACTAGCAAATGTAAGTTGAAACCCTCTTTATGCCCTTAGGCATTGTAGTTTCCACCTCATGAGAAATCATAGGGTGAATCTCCCTCCAAGGGGAGTCAACACATCATGTGGTATTATTGCATGAATCTCCCACCAAGGGGAGTCAAGACCTCTCATTATCAAGTTCACTTGGTGCTAAGCTAAGTTCCTTTAATTGAAAAATCCTTTATTAAATTTACTTCATAAAAATAGGCTTTTGGAGATTAGATCCTCATATGCATAGCTCATATGTTATAGATGAAAATTTACTTTCATCAACCTAAATCATGTGAAAAAACCTTGCACATGAAAATAGCATATTCAAGCACAATCTATCTTAAAGTATAATTGAGAACACCTATAAAAGGACCCTACTTTGCTAGATTATCATGCATGCTTCATAGATATGGTTTCATGTGTGTGTATGTGTACTTGCATGAGAAAAAATTTCACATAAACACATTTAGACACTACACATATTCATACTTCATGATAACATGTACTAGACATCATAGCATATATTTCACGTTCATAGCTTAATCATGCGTTCATATACATGTACATATAGAAATCACCCTTGGAAGTATCCTATCAAGGTAGACATGTGAAATGTATAGGCAAAGTCCTATACCCTTACCTACACTAGTACACTTATTAAGTCATCCTAGTTAAGATACATATCATACTTTCATTAGCATAGACTTTACATGCATAGTAGTAGACAATAGTGCATATGAGAACTATCCTTTCATTAGACCCCATGAACTACTACTATTCATAGACATGTATGACGTGTGAGTGTGTGTACATTGGTCAACATGATCAAATAATGACTATCAACATAATATTGAGGCAGCTACCCTCTTAATACAACAATACACATTCATGCATAAATCAATCACCATATTATAGCATAGGAGAAAGGACTTCATCAATTGCAGCACATAGGCCAATACCTAACCCTAACAACTTCATTAAAATGTAGAAGACACCATCAACACCAAGCACATGATACTAGATTGAAAGACTAGGCATATACTTCACATTTTGTGATCATCATAACCAACACTTCATAATTCATAAACTTTCCATAAAGGCCATGATCATAACATATGGATAATGATATATGGATAATGACAAGAAATTAAACCCGCTACAATAAGTGGACCATACCACACAATGCCATTCAGGGTCATTTTAACTACCAATTGTATACAAAGTAGAAGGAATGGGGCAATCATACAAATTCATCAATATTTCAAAGTAAATTCATAACGAAGAGAGTATCTATAGGTACATTAACATACTCGAAATCACAATATATCATCATCTAAACAAGATCACATTACCACACTATAGGCTAAACTGAGAAGAGAAGTATCATGAGTTCTTCAAGAAGTTGGATTGAAATTCACATTAAAAATTGTAGCTGACCATCAATTCATCATAACCATGCTTTTGAAATCGTTTTGAGAAGGAAACCATGGCTAGATTGAAAGATAGCTATTTTGATCATGACATCTTCTTTGAAAACTTTGAAGGAACTCCTTAGATGAATGGTTAACTAAGTATGAAGGATTACCACACCTCATTACATAAGAAAGCCAAGAAAACTTGTAGAAGAATCCATGGAAATCTAAACCAAGTTGTTCTTGATCTTCATCTCCTATGGAGGTTTCTAGAGAGAGTTTGTTTTGAGAAAGAAGGGTGAAATTTGAATAATCAATTGGGAATGGGGTTCTTGTTATTAACTATCTTAATATACCTATAATACCCCATAATAATCATCCAAAATATTTTTGGAATGTGGGGTGAATTTCCCCCTTGCATGGTAGCGTCTTACAGAAAGCATTGCAGGCATCCATCAACGTAGGGCAGTCGATGGACCATTGGTGCAACGACAACCCGTACTGCACCTCCGTTGTTTGGGACAGAGATGACCATTTGGGGGGATTAAGATCCCACACCTAAGTGTGGAGTAACGGATCCCATTGACGGGGCATATATCAAGCAACGACCCATTGATTAGAGCTCGTCGATTGACACTGCCAAGGCAGTGTCTAGGCAACATTTTGGTCCTTCTCGAGGACCTCTTCGGTGGTCCTTGGGGAGTCGTTCCCAAATGTTTTTAACCTAATTACGATTATAAACATTTTAAGGACCGTCCATATCAATTTGAGAATCAAACAACATGTAAAATATACAAAGGCACACTAGAACACACTAGTACGTCTCGATTCTAACTTTCTGACGTCTCAAATGTTTGACCTCCAAATCACTTAAAATCAAGTATATATATTGTAAAAAACTTAAATAACATATTATTCTACTTTTAAGGCACATTTAAGGCTCTAGACAGCTTAGTCATTTTGAGATACCTTACATGAGCTTAATGAATGAGATCACCATGAAGTTTGCATTGATGACATTTTTTTCACAAAGCGAAAGAAATCCCGTTTCATGGAAAGCCAATAATACCCCGCCTAGAGGATATTTTTTTGCAAGGACATATCCATTCATGTGTGGTCCACATACCTAGCATGTACTCCATTCATGATCTTTTGGCTTCTTCAGCACTCACACATCTCAACAAGATTAGATATGTAGTCTGTTTATATAAAACGTCCACGCTCAAAAGAAAACCATTAGGTGAATGTCTAATTGTTCATTTTTGGCTTTCATCGGCATATTGGGGGCATCTCCATGTATTCAAAAATTTCTTGATGTCCGATTACCATGGCTCACCCTCTGATTCTTCTTCCACTGTATTACAATAGCCATGATGTACTATTACCATGGCTCACCCTTTGATTCTTCTTCCAATGTATTACAATAGCCATGTTGGTCCCGAACATGAATGTCAATTGGAGTGATGTAAGCGTTTCAAGGATATGAAAGTCGAGCTGTTGCAGGGTAATGTTTCCCACCCAATTCTATTTTCATATTTATACCCATAATGCAAGATTCATACTCAGTCGTGTTATTTGAACAAAAGAAATGAAGTCGAGTTGTTGCAGGGTAATGTTGCCCTGTGGATGATATTAGAGTTGCCCCAACTTGTTAAACCCTCAAAATGAAATAAGGTATCTAGAGCCTCACATGTAACTAAAAAGGTTAATAACATGTCAATAATGTGTTTTATAGCTGGTATAATTGATTTGAAGCCATTTGGAGGTCAAACGTCCAAGAACGTCAAGACGTTCGAAAATTAGTCTTTAGACGTGCTAGCGAGTCCTTGTATGTTTGCCCTTTTTTTGTGTGTTGTTTGTAGTTTATAAGAATTTTACTTGACCCTAGTACCTTAATATATATTTTAATGGTTAAAACGTCCGGGTACGACTCCATGGGGACCACCGGAAGGGCCCACATGGAGGACCCAAACCTTGGACAAGAGGCCGCCCAAGGCAGTGAGCAGGTAAAAATTTGGACTTGTCCTGTGCGACGCGCGCCTAGCACACACCTCACTGTTCCAAAAATTATTTGAGGCAGATTTGGGAGGCTGCCCTGCGACGCGCAGCCCACTCCCAGATCTGGTTGCGTCGTTTTTAAGTCAATTTTGACATGTCTAAAAGTTCCAATTCGTGTGGGGGTGTTTTGGTAATCTAGGAGACGTTTTATAAACTGATTTTATGACCTTTTAAAACCCTTTCCCAAGAAAAAAACCCAACACCCATTAAGAAATCGAATTCCCAAAGTTCTCCTCTCTTCCAAAAAACCCCAAAACCTTCATTGATGACCAAGCTCAAGAACAAGCTATGGAGATGGATCCTTGGAGCTTTCTTCTCATATTTTCGTGGGATTATTAATGTATAAGGTATGATGATCCTTAATATCTATATAACCATTCATCTATGGAGTCCATTCAAAGGTTTTTCTAAACATGAATTCTAAGTCAAAAATCCTATCTTCCAATCTAGCCATGGGTTCATTCTCAAATTTATTTCAAAAGCATTTTAATGATGAATATGTTTATTTACTGATATTATGACAAATTTTATCCAATTTTATGAAAAACCTATGATGCTCCTTATTTCTCACATTAGCTTATAACGTGGGTCTTGTGATATTGACTTGATGTTTATAGAATTGTGATTAAATTGTATTTTGTTGATCATTTCTATTACTTTATATATCAATTGAATATGAATTTTTGAGGAATGATCAAATATGATCATTGTCTTGGACATTTGGTAAGTTGACCTATTTCTTTTAATTAGCCTACAATGTACATTAAAATTTGTTGGTTCGTATGGTCCACTTATGGTGGCAGTGTTTACATTCTTGTACATATTTATGTAATATGATCATGTCCTTGAAGTCATTAGCTGAAAGATAAATTTATATGATGAGTTCCATGTTTAGGAAGTTGAAGGATTCAGCCTTGATTCTAATATCATGTCTAAAGTGAATTGATGTTATGTGTATAGTCTTCTACCCTACTTGTTTAATCTAGGTGTGGAGATGATGTTATATGCATATGTGTGATGACCATGTTAGTATTAGGCGTGGTCTATATGGATAATGAGAAAAATATCCTTATAGCATGACCCCTACCCATATGAACCCTATATGAATGTGTGATCAAAGTATTCTAGGAGTCTGATATTCTATTGTTGAATATGTACTATCCTCCTATGATGTAATGTGAGTGTGTTTAGTATTTTTTTCTTAAGAATCTAGATGTGTGTATGACTTGAGACTTCAGGAAAGGTTGTACATGTGTTGTGATCTTTAGAGGGTGGCTTCCTTAATGATGTGATAGCCATTATGTGATCATGTTGACCAATGTACACACACACACACTTTATGCATATCTATGAATAGGATAGATTCATGATGATTAAGGAAAAGATAGTTCTCCTATGCATCATTACCTATTTTTATGCATGTAAAGTATATGATTAATGAAGTTATGAACATTTGTGATTAGAGGTGTTATGTGAATGTAGATCTCACATTGTATGCATACACAGATGATGTATGATTGTATGATTATGTGAAAGTACATTCTCACATGAAGTAGGGTTTATTATTAAAGGACATTCTCATCTTAGAATCCTTTGAGCCATATTATGTATGACGGAGCAAGCTCCTAAAGCCTTCTTTATAAATTAATAAACTAAACACTTAAATATATTTAAAAAGGGAGTTAGAGACTAGCACTGAGTGAACATGAAGAATGAGAGTGGGAGCTTCACGCTAGTAAGTCCAGCTTCATATAAAGAGAACCTTCAAGTTAGTAAGTTCGGGTTCCCAACGTAGATGTTGTCTCATGAGATGGAAACCTCCACGTTAGCAAGTCAAGGTTTCTAGAAGCAATCTCCATGTTCCATAAATACATGCCCCCATAGGTTATAGCTTGTGGATACCACTTATATATATATGTACGATTAGTTATTCCTTAGGCAAGTGTTAACCCTCTCTTTTCGGTGTGGGAGTAGAACACCAAATTCCATGTAGCCCACATGGTCTATGTCGGTTACGGCTAATTCTCCCAAAGTAATAGTTTAACTAAGATAAGATTATGGACTCTAATCACAACTTCATGAGAAGGTTACTTTGTATAGGTAGGACTATGGACCCTACCCATGCATTGCACTAGTGAACTCCACTCTAAGAAAGGATAAGATTAGATATATGTATATATATATATATATATATATATATATATGTTTTAAATTTTCTGCTATTTTTATTACGATTATACAATGAAAGATGTCTAAGGGCTTGTCTAAGACCTCTGAGAGGTCGATAACGCCGTGTGAAGATTCGAGGATACCATAACTTCTACGGTATACCCTCGAGTCGTAACATACTTGGTATCACAGCATAAGGTTTTGTGTTTTGTCCTTAGGTTTCAAAGTTTCGTATCGTCACGTGTAGTAGAGTCTCGATCATCAGTGGTGAGTCGCGACACATATATGAGCGAGAGGCTATAGGATGATAGAGTTTCCCTTCTTCACTATTCTCATGTCATTCCATAGAACTTAACTCTATTAGATCTCTCTCTTGTGTTTCCTTTTCCAGTTATCTTTTTTATGTGATTGCTTGAAAGGGATGATTTCTTAATGCTTGAGGGATAAAAGGTGAATTTTGATACTTACCTTGGTTTTATGGTTTGTTGACTATACGTGAAGGTGAATTTAGTATATGTCGATGTGATACCATTTATGGCTCTTGGTGGACTATGAGGAAGAAGATGTTATGTTGAGAAGTTATAAGTTTTTATGATTAAATGGAATTCCCCATGGAATGATTCAATGTCCTGTGATTATGTATGATGGTAGCATGATGTTATGGTGTAGGCTTGAAAAGTCTTAGAGAATGTGGTGAACAGTGAGAAAGATCAATGTTGTCTTCGTATATGTCAAATTCTTCATAGTTGTCCTTGTGTGGATTTGAAACCTTTTGGTTAGGCTTCCTC
Organism: Solanum pennellii; assembly: GCF_001406875.1. NCBI lineage: Eukaryota > Viridiplantae > Streptophyta > Magnoliopsida > Solanales > Solanaceae > Solanum > Solanum pennellii. The sequence continues at coordinate 32,239,759 of NC_028647.1, read as the reverse complement.
TAAGGAGGGGAGATAGTGTGTTGAGCCTTGTAAGGCGATTGTGATGTATCCTAGTTAATGGTAGAAACCTTATCACCTGTAAATGATTCCCTGTATGAACCTATTTTAAGAGTGGTAAAAAGGGTTTTATTCCATAAGTGGGATGTATGATTACTCTAAGGTGACTTGTGGGAAATGTATGATATGTAACCCCTTTAGCCATTCAAGAGAAAGAGAAAATTGAGGTTGACCTACTTTGAAGTGGTTAGTTGTATTTTAAGCTTGAACTTGAGAATGGTCGATTGAGGAAATGCGTAGATGGTACCTAGGCATGGTTGGTTGGAAAGTTTTACCAAAAGTGATGACCCTTGTAGGTTGGTGTAAACTTGTCTTGACCTCGGTGTTTAAGGGACTAATGTGCTTAGGCATACCCCAAGTGGGGGATAATGTGCATAGATGGTGAGTTTTATGTTCCCTTGATGTCCTTATGTTAATTTCCCGTGAACTTCTCTAGGTTGAAAAATAACTTTGTAGTGATAGTAAGAAGGGTGTTCATAAGCTTAGATCCCAATAGATGGTTGATGTGCTTAGTCAATAAGTTTTGTAAGCTAAAACTACCTTAAAGTTGAGATGAGTTGATCTTGAATGTGTTTATCTTAAGTGGGGAAGGATGATTTGAGTAGTAACATTTAAGGTATCCCTATCTTTTCCTTCTATTCTTACTCAAGCATGAAACCAAAGATTCCCTTAGTAGCTTGTTCATGATAGGAGTCTTGCATAAAAGGATAAGTTGCATGTTCTCAATATGTTATACATATTTTAAATAACACTATGTTATGCATGTTATGGAAGGTCATTAATGCATGAAAAAGGAAATTTTTATACATTTGCATGTCTCTCATGTTGTTGTGCATGCTTATTTGATAAATGTGCAATTTTATTTCATGAGATAGCTTAGTGAGCATGCTTTATGTCAATTTAATTGTGTTTCCTAAGACGAGTCTTATTTAGATAAGATAAGATTAGTCTCTTTGAAAGAAAAAAAAGAACGTGTGACCTTTTAGATTCGGGAAGTGCTATTATTGGCTCACTCTTCAAAAGTGATGGTTGGTATAGCATATGTTATTGATGTGCCTATAAATTATGATAAATTTCCCGAAATGATGCATGCCTATCAAATCTAGTGATGTCCTAGAAATTGAAAGCTTTAAATTTGCTTCCTAATATGGTGATATGCTTTGCATGACCTACCATGTTGATTTCACAAGAAATGAAGTATAAGCATAATGTGGTTTGAAGTAAAGAAATCCTTGTTACTATGAATTAACATCTATTCATTGCTTTTATGTGAACTATATGATGCCATGTGTATATGTTGTGACTAGGAGAAGGTAGTTCCTCCCTGAACAAAGCTAAGCAAGGTAATGTCATATATGTCGTCGATGGTATTATGTCTAGACTATAAGATTGTATTTAATCTACCTTATTCATGATTCATGTGCAACTAATGAAGTTTTTAAATTTTCTCATGAGTTGAAGTGAGGATTATGCCTCAGTGTGCAATTGGAATCCATAGTATGTTCAATGTTGTGATGAAATAATAAACATGCCTAAAATTGGAGAAGGTAGTTCCTCCAAATAGCAATGAACATGAAGAAGTATGTATGCATCAAAATGAGTTGCAGAAGTAGTCCATGCTTGATTATGTTGCCTTGAATGCATACGAGAAAGAAGTTGGTGTTCCTTGTAATTTTAGTGCATTGACTTTTATGTGATAACATGTTTAAGTGTTGTGAGTTGCTATGGGAGTCATTGAGTCTTTGAAATTGTATAAATGTTTCAAGTGTCATTCGAGGATTAATATTCCCAAGCGGGGGACTATTGTTACACACTCAAAATGAAATAAGGTAGCTAGAGCCGCACATGAGACTAAAAAGGTTAATAACATGTCAATAAAGTGTTTTATAGCTTGTATTAATTGATTTGTAGTAATTTGGAGGTCAAACATCCAAGAACATCCAAGACGTTCGAAAGTTGGTCTTTAGACGTGCTAGCGAGTCCTTGTATGTTTGCCCTATTTTCATGTATTGTTTGGAGTTGACAAAAACTGTATTTGACCCAAGTACCTTAATAGACATGTTAAGGGTCAAAACGTCCGGGTACGACTCCCTGGGTACACCCGAAGGGCCAACAAGGAGTACCCAAACCTTGGATAAGAAGCTGCCCAAGGCAGCGAGAAGGACAAGATTTGGACTTTCCCTATGCCACATGCACCTCACTGTCCCAAAAATTATTGGGGAAGAATTGGGAGGATGCCCCACGATGGACAGCACACTCCCAGATCCGGTTGCGTTATTTTAAGTCATTTTTTGATATGTCTAAAAGTCCCAATTCATGTGGGGGTGTATTGGTAAATTAGGGAACGTTTTATTAACTGATTTAGGACCTTTTTAAACCCTTTCCCAAGCAAAAACCCCAACACCCATTAATAAATTGAATTCCCAAAGTTCTCTTCTCTTCCAAAAAAACCTCCAAAACCTCCATTGAAGACCAATCTAAAGAACGAGCTATGGAGATGGATTCTTGGAGATTTCTTCTCAGATTTTCATGGGCTTTTTAATGTATAAGGTATGGTGATCCTTCATCCCTAGATAACCATTCATCTATGGAGTCCATTCAAAGGTTTTTCTAAACATGAATTCTAAATCAAAAATCCTATCTTTAAAGCTAGCCATGGGTTCATTCTCAAAATTGATTTCAAAAGCATTATAATGATGAATATATGTTTATTTACTTATTTTATGATTAATTTCTATCAAATTTTATGAATAACCCATGATCCTCCTAATTTTTCAAATTAGCGTATAATGTGGGTCTTGTGATCTTGACTTGATGTTTATAGAATTGTGATTAGATTGTATTGAATTGCTTATTGCTATTACTTTATATATCAATTGAATATGAAATGTGGAGGAATGATCAAAGACGATCATTTTCTTTGAGACTTGGTAAGTTTACCTATTTCTTCTAATTAGCCTACAATGTCCATTGAATTGTGTTGATTGGTATGACCCACTTATGGTGGCGGTGTCAACATTCTTGTACATATTTATGTGTTATGATCATGGAGTTGAATGAATTATGCAAGATGAATTTTTATGATGATTTCCATGTTTAGGAAGTTGAAGGATTTAGCCTTAATTCTAATATCATATCTAAAGCGAACTGATGTAATGTGATATTATGTGTATAGTCTTCAACATTACTTGTTTAATCTAGGTGCGGAGATGATGTTATATGTATATGTGTGATGATAATGTTAGGGTTAAGTGTGGTCTATATGGATTATTATGAAGAATATCCTTATAACATGACCCCTACCCATAGGAACCCTATATGAAGGTGTGATCAACGTATTCTAGAAGTCTTATATTCTATTTTTGAATATTTACTGGCCTCCTATTATGTAACTTGAGTGTGTGTAGTCTATAGTCCTTACTACTTTATATATGTGTATGACTTTAGACCTGAGGAAAGGTTAAATAATTGTTGTGATCTTTAGAGGGTGGCTTCCTCAATGCTATGTGATTGCCATTATGTGATCATGTTGACCAATGTACACACACACACTTTATGAATATCTATACATAGGATAGATACATGATGATTGAGGAAAGGATAGTTGTTTTATGCATCATTATCTATTTCTATTCATGTAAAGTATATAACTAATGAAGCTTTGAATGTGTGTGATTAGAGGTGTTATGTGAAGGTAGATCTCACATTGTATGCACGAACATATGATGTATGAATGTACGATTATGTAAAAGGACATTCTCACATGAAGTAGGGTCTATGATAAAAGGACATTCTCATCTTAGAATCATTTGAGCTATATGATGTACGAAGGAGCAAGCTCCTAAATCCTTCTTTCTGAATTAATAAACTAAAAGCTTAAATATATTTAAAAAGGGAGTTTGAGACTAGAACCGAGTGAATGAAAAATGAGAGTGGGATCTTTAGTCTAGTAATTCCGTCTTCCCACAAAGAGAACCTTCACCTTAGTAAGTCCGGGTTCCCAACATAGATGTTGTCTCATGAGTTGGAAACCTCCTGTTATCAAGTTAAGGTTTCTAGAAATCTCCATGTTCCACAACTACGTTACCATGTAGGTTATAGCTTGTGGATACCACTTATATAGTTATGTATGACTGGTTATACCTTAGGCAGGTGTTAACCCTCTCTTTTCGATGTGGGAGTAGAACACCGGATTTTATGTAGCTCACATGATCTATGTCGGTTAAGGCAATGTCTCCAAAAGTAATAAATGAACTAAGATAATATTATAGACTCTAATCACAACTTTCTGAGAAGGTTACTTAGTATAGGTAGGACTATGGACCCTACCCATGCATTGCACTAGTGAACTCCAAGAAAGGATAAGATAAGTATACGTATGAAAGTAAGACTTATTTTATGTATGTATGAATTGTATGAGTTCATGTTAAGTGACTTTGCTATGTAAATATATGAATTATGCTTTTGCATGTGAATTACACTTATGGATTTTAAATGAGTTTACTTAGTATTTGTGGGGCTATGGGACTCTATGTGTACATTGCACAAGTAAGTTTGTGGAGGGGTTATGTGGGTGGTTTACCTATGATATGAACTAAGTGATTTATGACTAAGGTTTTAGTAATGGAAAGAGTCCTTATATGATGATATGAAGTATGTGACCTTATCTCTAGTTGTAAGTGAATATGTTATGACTTTTTGAATATGTTGTGACTTGTTGAATATGTTATACCTAGTCTAGGGTGACTTCTTTGGTACACTTGGTGGAAGTAGTATTATTGGATGCTACATACATCATTGCACTAGTGTGACGTAGGAGTTGTCTTAGGTGATGGTTCTTATGTGAGGTTGATGTCTATGAGATGTTTATGACTTATGAATATATATGCTTGTGTTATGAATTATATTATGAAAAACTATTGTAAGGTGACCTCAAAAGTGATACATTGTACTAAGTACACTTGAGGGTTACTTAAGGAAAGCAGTAGGATAGAAAGAGAGGTAATGTATGATATTTATTGAATATGCTTTGAAGTATGCTGAATGGATTTATGTGGTATTATGGGTATTATCCATGTCTACATGATATATGTGAACTATATTGAGATTATATGTGACTACTTTTATGAAATTTACTAAAAAGACATGTTGTATGATTTCAAACGAAATCTCCTCTTTAATGGCATGTTTTTGCATGGTTGTCATACTTAGTGCATTGTAGTATTAATACCATTCTTCTTCATAGTTTTACACAAAGTATAGGTGGTGACTGCTAGAGTATGTATCATAAAAGAAGAGGTTTGATAGATCTCCTATGTTCAAGTAAAGGGACCTGTATGATTCAAGGGTTTCCTATGTCAAGATATTTCTTTATGCTGATGTAATAGCTTAGACTTATGTTTAATGTTGTTAAGGGTAGTATCCCTATTCTATTCTATGTTTTATATATATATATATATATATATATATATATATATATATATAT
>NC_028647.1:32218183-32233618 GCF_001406875.1 Solanum pennellii | reverse complement strand
TATATATATATATATATATATATATATATATATAAAAGTGACGATTCTAGTACATGATGTGCTATGAGTCATTTTAAATTTTCTGCTATTTTATTACAATTATGCAACGAAATATGTCTAAGGAATTGTCTTAGACCTCCGAGAGGTTGACGACGTTGTGTTAAGATTCAAGGATATCTTAACTTCTAGGGTATACCCTCAGGTCATAATATAACCCCTATGCCTTTTGGTTGATTGCTCCATCAAAATATAATTTCCAGGCCTCATTTCCATCAGAACCAACTTCCTCAATTGAAATAATCTCTTCATCTGGAAAATATAGATCCAATGGTTTGTATTCACCATCGATTGGGTTCTCTACCAAGTTGTTTTCCAAAGCATAGGCTTTTTATTGTAGTTCAAGTGACATATATAATGTCAAAGTCAGTGAGCAAAATTTTCCATTTGGCGAGTCTTCCAGTTGACATTGACTTCTGAAAGATGTACTTTAAAGTATCTATTCTAGATATCAGGTAAGTTATGTAGGACAAGATGTAATGCCTCAGCTTTTGAGCTACCCAAATTAAGGGCAACTCATCCTTTCCAAGATGGTGTACTTGACCTCATACCTAGTTAATTTATTGCTCAACTACTAGATAACTTGATCTTTACTGCCTGAGGAATCATATTGACCGAGAACGCACCCAAAGGAATTATCTATCACTAAAAGATATAGAAAGAGAGGTCAATCAGGTTCAGGCGGGACCAATACTGTATGGTTGGACAAATACTCCTCGATTTTTTGAAAAGCTTGTTGACAGTACTCAATTCATCTGATAGCAACATCTTTCTTTAAAAGTCTGAAAATGGGCTCACAAGTGGTTCTGAGTTGAGCAATAAACATGCTGATGTAGTTCAACCTCCGGAGTAGACTCATGACTTCAGACTTATTTTTCGGGGGTGCAAAATCCCAAATGGATTTTATTTTTGAAGGATCCAATTCGATTTCCCTTCTACGGAAAACGAAATCCAGAAGTTTTCCAGATGGAACTCTAAATGCCATTTTGCTAGATTAAGCTTGAGATTATATCTTTTCACTCTTTGTAAGAATTTTCTCAGATCTTGCACATGATAGCATGTGTTTTAGACTTGATGATTACATCGTCGACGTATACTTCAATTTTTGTTTGCATCATATCATGAATCATGGTGGTCACAACAATCATATCAGTTTCCCCAACATTTTGAAACCAAATGGCATGACCGTGTTCTGCACATTTATCCCCATGGAGTGGTGAAAGTAGTTTTCTCAGCTTTCTCTTCATCCATCAAAATTTGATGATACCATGAATAACAGTCCACAAAAGATTTAATCTCGTTTTCTGCACATTTATCAACTAGTATGTGAATATTTGGCAAGGGAAAGTTTTCCTTTGGACTATCCTAGTTCAAATCCCGAGAGTCAACACAAACTTATGTCTTTCCATCATTTTTCAGCAAAAGAACAACATTTTCCAACCATTAGTGTAAGAATGACTTGGATCACATTTGTATTTAGTTGTTTCATGATTTCTTCCTTGATTTTTTCACTCACGTCCATTTTGAATTTCCTTCTTTTCTGTTAGATGGGTGGAAAATTGGGATGAGTGAGAAACTTATGAAAGACTAAATCAACACTCAAACCTGGCATGTCATCATAAGATCAAGCAAACACATCTTTGTATCAAACAAAAGTTGTATTATGGCCTATCTAATTTCATAATTGATATGAAGACTTATTTTTATTTCCTTAACTTCCTCAGTACTTCCCAAATTGATTGTCTAAGTTTCACTTATATTAGGCTTAGGTTTGTGCTCAAACTACTTCAGTTCCTTATTAATTTCCCTAAAACCCTTTTCTTCATTATATTCAATCTCTTGACTTGGTGATCCAAGAATAAACAACTATTTGAAATCTGGAAGTGAATTCCGCATGCATGTCATGTTATCAAAGTCGGCATATACAAAACTGAAAAATAGAGAATAAGAATTAGTGGAGGTGAAAAGACAAATTTTTCTATGAAACTGGAATTTCATTTCATTGAAATCAAATATAGGATAGAATGGTTGACACTAATATAAAATACTTTGAAACATTCATATCATAACCCTTACAAAAATAAAATACAAAAGAGTAGTAAAACAAACTACCATAACTCCTTCCTTATGGGGAATGTAGTGGCTTCCCAATTACTTAGCTCAACACATGAGCATACGAGCCGAACATCGCCATGACTTGTACCTTCACTATTGGACCATGTTTACTTCACAAAACAACTGACTGAGATCCTCAGTAAGTTCTTTAATGTCTTCAAGAGTATATGAAGCTCTCATTTATGGACCCTGAGGCTTGATAAAATAATGAGAAATATGCGGAATCAATTGTGGATCCTCCCAATCAGTCCTTTTGTGGTTCTTTGCCTTATCTCCATTTCTCTTGCTTTATTTGTACCCGAGGCCAGAGGTGTCTTTGTTTCCTAAGAGAGTAATGAGATGCGTGATTGCTTACGAACATAATCCCAAACCTTTACTGGGTTGATAACCATATCTTTGCATTGTTGTTGCTACCATTGAAGTGTAAGAAGAGAGAAATTATTGGATGATGGGTTCTCTTTCATTAAAGGGATCGAGTAATACGTCCTCAAAAGAATGGTAAACAATGAAATTACATCCTTCTTTTGCCTAAATGTATGTCATGGATGGGTCTCTGTAAATAGGTGACTCATATTCCCTGTGAACAATAATTTTCTAATGGTTGTATTCAAACTTAATAACTTGATGCAGAAATGATGGGTTTGCCCGAGCAATGAGGATCCATGCCATCCAGTAGAAAATTATAAGATGTGCCCGTATCCTTTTCTTAGAACACAATCATAAAGTCCACTAGTCCGATTGTCATTTTTAATTTGATTTCACCAATGGTATCCCTCCTTGAGCCGTCATATGCTTGAAAAAATGCATTACTGGGGTGAATTCTTTCAAGGTTAACTTTAAAGCTTTGTAGCGTAGAAAGAGGACATATGTCTACCCCTAATGTCACGCTCCGAGCGTACACCATGGACGTGGATGACACCCAATGACCATTGCTGGCCTTGAGAGAACCCTTGGACTGGCTCACTTAACTCAAAGGAAGACTTAAACATAAAATATAACCCAAGAATAGCTTTCAAAGTAGTATTTTGACAAAACGGAAACTTCAAGTCTATACAAATGAGATTAAAGACAAATGACCACTAATAATGTATATACATAAAGCCTCTAGAGTAAAAGATGGATGTTGGGAGAGGATCACCAATCATCCTAACAACTGAATATTAAAGCAATTAACTAAAAGCTAAAGATGTCCTCTGGAATACGAAGGGAGGCTCACCAACTGACTCTGAGCTGCTCAGTGAACAAAGGTGCACCGAATGTTGATCCTAGTTACTGCGTCTGCATCATATTATGATGCAGGCCATTTGGCATCAGTACATTTAATGTACGAGTATGCTAGTGGGAATGCTAAAAACAACACTTACGCTGGAAAAAGAGTAACAAGGAACACTTACTTTGGCTCTACTCAACTCATGAATAACTACTCATTTCAATATATTGTAATTTAAAAGTAAACGCAATATAATGAAAAGCTTACTGGAAACATGTTGTAAACACTGAATGTATATATGGATACAATAAATCTCTAAGATGTATACAAATAACTGATGTACATAAAAATAGAAATAACTGATGTACATAAAAATACAAATAACTGAAGTATATAAAATTACAAGAACTTCTGTAGGAGATTCTCTAGCCGACAATAATCACTACAGAGCTATAGTGATTATACAACGTTACTCGGCCCACGATGCCCGACCATCCTAACCTTGACAGGGTATAGGACTCGAACTGCCTAATGGATCCACTAGTATACTGTGAAAAGGGTTCATAAAAAGTGTATGACCCTCTTCTACCCATGATGGCTACATGATTTTCATGGAGACTTGAGTTAATATGAACTAGCATCCCCACATTTGTGCTCAATACTACTCCCCAAAATATACTGGCTCTTATGTTTTAAAACATACTAATTCTGTTGATGGAGATTATTCTCAAATCTAATCTTTAATAGCTCTCTAACAAATCATAGTTTCCCTTCTTGCTTCATTTGATAAAAATATTACTTTTGTCTTAAACAAGCCCAAAGTCTCTTTACTTGTTTAAATGTGAAAACATTTGTAACTCTTAGGGATTACTTAGTCCCCTTATTACTTTTGACAATGAAATCAACTCTCTACTCTTGCTTAACTTGTAACTTGATCCTTAAAACAAAGTTAAAATGTTTATTAAAGACTCTTGGAAACCTTAGGAACTCACCTTCACTTGCTTCTTAACTTTAAGACTTGAATCTTAACTTCTTTGACTTTGATCTTAATTTTCTTGAATTGGATTATACTTCAAGGATAATGATCTTATGTTTATGGATGATTTCATGATGTTTAGATGTAATTGAGAGTGTTGGAATCAACCAACAAATGTGGGTACATCACTTAGGAACTAGTATGAAAAGAGAAGAAAATAATAGGGTCTCCAGGTGACCTTGGCACTACGAGAGGTGGGGAGCACCAGAGCATGATGGACACACTCAGGTCTGAGGTACTCTGGCTGGCGCAGCGTGCCAGGGCCTATCAGATAGAGCCTGTACTGATGGGCTTTGGAAGGCGCGGCGCCCCAGGGTTTATCAGATGGAATTTCTAACTTTTCTTCTCTGATTTCCAACTCTAAACCTTCTAAACTTCCATTGATCTTTCCCCCAAACACTTAGGATCACAAAGATTCTCAATATCTTACAGTTTAGACTTGTAAAAAAGACCGGACACACAAATTAAAAAAATTAAAGGCATACTACAACTCAACCAACAGGTATTCAATAATTGTTCATCAAGAACTTCCATATGCATCATTATATATATTCAAAACTCACTGAATTAACATCATGGTGTGTGGGTGAACGAACCCAACACGGAAAGATCTCACATACCTCGATAGGGACCACCCCTGATGAATTCGACTTGCAAAACCTTATTGTTCTTGACGGTTTATTAATCTTCCTCGTCTCTTCTATTTTCTCCCAATCCCTAAGCGTATTCAACTTTTCTAAAACTAAATTAAGGCTTACTATTACCCCTAAATCCCATTAAAATGAATTAGGAAATAGTAGGGTCAAAAGACCAATTTACCCTTACTAAAGTCCAAATTGAACTTTCCTCAATCCAAACAGCTTCGATAGGCATATCTTCCTCATGTGATATCAAAAATGCGCAAACTCGGCGATGGCCTTCAAACCATATAAAGAACTGACTCTAACTCATCTAGATCAAGAAATTATGGATTTTTGAAAATGACCAAACACTCGCCTTTACACTCAGGATATTTTCCAGATTTTTCTTATTTTTTCCAAAAATAAATATTCTTAGTCTCCTTGTTTAATCCTAGCTATTTCAGGTTAAGAGATGTTAGACCTGACCCCCCATCTATCATGAGCCTAATTACATAGTACCTTTCATATTTCACGAAAAGAAGCAAAGCTCTGTTGTGTTCAGCTCCCTCCTTGGGTAACTCATCAGTAGTGAAAGTGAACGTGTTTGAAACAAAGACGCGCTTGGAGATTTTCTCCAACTGATTTACTTTGGTCTCTTTAGGCACATGTTCATCATTCAAAACATTATTCAACACACAACGATGTTCTTCTAAGTGTAAAAGTTGAGACAACAATGAAATCTTTTTAGGGGTTTTCTTCAATTGTTCCTTCACAGAGTAATTTGGAATCTTAAGCTTCTTAAAAATTCTTCAACTTATTCCTTAGTAGCTTCATCAACCTCTTCGAAAAGCTCTTTTCCTCTATACACCACCATGATTTTGTTATAGTTCCAAGTAAACAACTTTTGAATCATTTACTTGAAGCTGTTGGACGGGCTTAACAAATAGGATCTTTCAACTTGGTCAAGCAAGTTTGGTCCTATTGTGTTAATCAAAAGCCTTCTGATATCGATTATCTTCTTTATCGCCCTCTTCAAGGTCCAACAATTATTAGGGCTTTGTTTTGGGGCACCTGAAGGGTAATCACATCATTCATTGGCCAGGAATCTTGGAGTATTGGATTAAGACGATGTGGTGGATATACTCAATCACTCCTATCTTTCTTAACTTTTGAAACAAGCTGGAGTACGACTCTCCCAATGGAGTCAATTTACTTGTTTTTGCTTGCTCTTGAGCATAATTTTTCATAGGAGGAGGGTTGTAAGGGACCTGATAGGACGGCGTTGCAAGTGAAGGTTTCCTTGAGTTGGGGCTCGAAAGGGTATAAGGAGGATGAACATATGACTGAGCATTGAAGATCGTGTATGGAGAGGAAGAAACTTGATATTGAGGGGAATAAGGGTAGTAATGCTAAGGATAGCTAGGTTTTCCCTGAACTTGTGGGTAAGGACAATTAGAATACATCTGAGCAGCCATCGACCCTTATGCCAGCCAAGAAACTTCCTCTTTTCTTTTGGGATTTTCAAAACATCCTGAACCACATTGAATTTTCTGTGGGGTAGCGTTGATTGTTTACAGGCTCACAATCCTTCCTGTTTTGAGACCAATTTCGACCATTTCTCCAATTTGAGTAATGTGTGAAATTATCTTTCCATTGCGACTGTCAGGTGGTGGAAGTAATCAGGATCTTGAGCCTCTATGAAGATATCAACCAATTCTTGCTCATCTAACTATGGCTTAACCCGGGCTACTTGATCCCTCCATTTGACAGCATATTCTATGAAGCTTTCATTTGGCTTCTTTCCCATATTAGAGAGTATTACGATCTGACATAACGTCAACATTGTACTAAAATTGCCTAACAAAATCTTCATCCATATCATTCCATATGTTCTAGTGGGAGATCTCTTTGTCTATAAACCATTCTGAGGCAACACCAGTCAGGATCTACCCAAATAAGCCATGAGCAATTTCTCTTTAGCCCATGCACCCCGAAGTTGATTGCAGTATCTCTTAAGGTGAGCTATGGGATCATCGTGCCCATCCTACTTATAAAACTTAGGGGTTTTGAATATAGGTGGAAGGTGGACATTTGGGAACATACACAAGTCTTTGAACGCAATACTTTTGTTCCCTATAACCTTTGCATGCTCTCCATGTGTTGCTCGATGCTTTTCATTTTTTCAACATTTCTTCTTTCTCTGTGCCTTGAGTGGTCCTATAAACATCAATAGGTGCGCAGAATTGTACAAATATAGAACCCCCAAATTCCATTCTAGGATAATAGTACTGCTTTGGATGAATGGTGAAATGTCCCTCTTGAGCTGCTCTCTGCCTCATAGTTTGTTGTGGGAGAGTATAGACTGGTGAAACTGTCGTGACAGTTGGATTATTTTTCAATGGAATGCCTTGAGAGCATGTTGTTTATGGTCCTGCCCTACAATTATCGAATGGAGCATACCCTGGATGAAAAAGGGTCAGATGAATATCGGATACTAGTGATCTCAGGAAACCAGGAATAGACGTTGGTGGTTCTTGGCCTTTGGCCCATGGTTGCTACAAATGTGCCATAACATTTCTCAATCTTTGATCTTCATCAATATTAGTTAACTATCTTCCCGTTTTATCAATTTGAGTATCCACATGGTTCACCATAATTTCGGTATTGGTTGTCATTGATGCTATTCCCTTAGACCTAGTAAAGTACGAGTGCTCTCCTAGCTTAGTCCTAATAAAAAACCCAAAGCTTACTAAATTTGAGTGAAATGAACAAAATTGTTCGGAGTTAGACAATTTTTGACATCAATCACACATTTGTTAATCATAGTAACATGAGTTTAGAAGGTCATTGTGTCATCCCAACTTTGCTTCGGTGATTGTCTTTCTTTTTTGATAATAAATTTTGACCGGACACTTTGGAGGTTGCCTACGTATCATGTCGCGACATTAATCAAATCATTACATAGTTCAGAAATTTAGAAAACTCAACAAAATTATTTGGTATAGAAAAAGAAAATCCTTCCATCATTCCCAAAAAAAATCAAGCAAACAAAAAAACCAATGGGTTTAAACACAATCCTGACCAACATGATCTCCTTGAACACAAAACTTTAAACTTAAATACTGAGTCTTTAAACAAAACAAATGAAACCAATAAACAAACAAAAAAACCATGTATTCTTCACTCTTCATCACTTTCTTGGGTCTTTCTTTTTCCTGCCAAGGTCTCTTAAAGATTCAGCAACACCTTTGAAGATGGGGAATAATGGCATGTGCTTGCTAAACGATTTCTGGATCATTCATACGGCGATGATTTTTGATAACATAGAAGGTTTGTTCAGCCAGCTAATGAACTTGATGTCTAGGCCTTCCCATGTTTTTGTGAAAGTTATTTATCCAAGCTTGATGATCACAAAGGTTGTTCCTCGAGAGTGCCTCTCGCTTCTATGCTGCTTCAAGTTGATGGCAAAGTGTTGCTTTCTCAATGATCATTGTCTTTGCCTCTCTTCTTTATTGACACAATGATTTATTTTTCTCTTATATTCTTCTAACTGATTCATCCAACATGACCTTTCTTTCTCAAATTTCTTCTTCTACCACTTAAGTTCTCCTTTTTGATAGTGCACAACCTCTTCAAACGCCTCTAAGTCCCTCTTCAATCGAAAGATCTCAAAACTCTGCACCTTTGTTATCTGTCATGCCAAGTGAATTCTACTATACAACTTTTCCAGTAACCGGGCTCGTTTCTGCTCTGCATGCTTCAATTCCCCTTCCATATCTTGCAACTCAAACTAGTGATTTCTTCCTCTTTGGACTTGAACTTCTTGTCGGTCAATGTTGGCCTTGGCCTTCTCCAACTCTTTTTTGAACTGTCTTATAATATGTTGATCCTTTATTTTCCTGTTGGATACTTCGATAGTGTCACCAAATGTCATTCGATCACAAAACAACGATAGTACCTAGGAACCACTTTATCTTTATCTTTTTCCACAACCATTTTACTTAGCTTAGAAATTATACTCTCGTACAAGATATCTTATCTATTAAAGGCAAAACCTGGTGGACTGTCATATGCAAACTTACTCATTAACATCATTGGGTAGGACTTCTTAAAATCTAGCCAGTTAACGTATAACCCAAAGTAGTTTAAAAGGTTGAATACCTCTAAGACCAATCAACACAAGAAATGAGACACCACTATACATGCAAATGATATCCTTTACTGAAACCATTAATAATTCCACATTACTTCATCAAACGTGATCACCGAAAAGTTTTCTTCACACGCTATGATTCCTTTTAGAAAATAAATATTTTCTTCCCTTCCCTAATGGGAGGAAATATAATTACACCTGTCTGGAGTGAACCTGGGTGCACGATCATGGTGATAAAGATGTTCTAAAAACCATATTTGAAGCAAATTATTACAACCTTAACAGTACATTTCCCCACTTAAGCATTTAGTCAATACACGAAATATATCTACCAGAATCATAAGAATAATAGTTTGACTTTCCGTTGTGGTCAAAGCCTTCTGTACCACACCAGCCAGGAGAATTTCAATATAATTGTCGCATTTGGGGAAAACAATGAGCCCCCAAAAATGCGACCATGAAGGTAAAGCAACCATTCGCCTTCCAAGCCTCTTCACCCCCTTGGTCGTTCAACTGGTTCCGATAGTTTCCTAATCCATCCTTTGGCCGTACTCTTGTATAGAAAGTCCAATGAGACCCACCCATTTTTCAAACTCTCTTTCATTATTTGATTGATCTTGAAGAGTTCCAGGAACTTTTTGGCAGTAATATGTTTTAGAATTATGGGTCTTTTACTGCGTAGATCAGCACCTCAAACATTGTACCCCTTCCCCATAAAGCTAGCGATTTCTTCCAAAGTTGGTGTCATTCAACGTCAGAAAATAGAAAATACATTATATTTTGGAGCCCGGAAAGAAATCAATGCCTCGATCACATATCTTATAGGTTCAATCTCCATTAGATGCACAAGATGCCCCAAGTGTTCTTTTACTCTCTTTTGCTCATGATTCCCCATGTCTGTCCATAAATCTTTTGGTATTGTGTTAGCGATCATGAACTCTGGAATTCCTTCGCTTCTTTAAGAAATTTTGGAACCTTGTCCTTTGGTCAAACGTGCTATTTGTACCTGTAAATAGAATCCAATTAAAGTTTTATGACAAACTCTAATCGAAGGAGGAAAGAAAAGTAAAAAAAATGATTTTCTTAAAATAAAAATAACGAAACACCCATTTTTATAAGCACCGAACCAATAAGAAAATAGAAACTTGTTTTCGGAAGACTACCCCTTTTATTTCGACCTCCTTTTTAAAAAAAATAAACTCATAAAGCTGTTTTGAGGCTGGTCAACAATGGAAATGTCTTCTGAACCAATTATTTTCACATAGCACATAAAATGAACATTTTGGTTTAAAGTGGGTACCTATATTAGATTTTCCTAGGTCAAATGCACATGATGCAAATAAAATTAGTCTATCTGGGATAGTATTGCCAGGCTTAGAATTTATATGGAAGGTGTCTATACTAACTTTACTTAAGCGGACAACTCGAGCCGGGGAGGGTCAGTTATAACACTCAGAAAGTCTAAGACCAAAGATAGAGACTTACATGTGGGATAAGGTTGGTAACACAGTTCTAGAAACTAAAGAAATGTTTGAGTCATTTAGGAAGTTTTAGAGTCAAGACGTCAAGAAACGTCCATGACGTTCGAAAACAAGAAAAATTGCAGTAGTATACGTCCCTATATTGTGTGAAGGCTTGGGAGTTTCATATGAAGTATAAAACATGTAAAATCACAAAAATTAGATTTCCCTCTCAAACCAAACTCTCTCTAGAACCTCCATTGAAGGTGAAGCTCAAGAAACAGCTTGGAGATTGGATTTCCATGGGTTCTTCATCAAGTTTTAGATGTTTTATTATACATTAAGATATGGTGATCCTTCATTTTTAGTTAATATTCAATCTAGAGAGTTCTTTTCAAAGTTTTCATAGCAAGTTCATGATCAAATTTCTTCTTATTCAATCTGGCCATGGGTTCTTTCTCAAAACTGTTTCAAAGGCTTAATCATGATAAATTTATCTTAATATTATGATTGTAACGTGGATTTCAATCCAACATGATAAACCCATGTCCTCTCCAGTTCTCGCTTTAGCCTATGTATGGGCATTGTGATCATGACTTTCTATTGCTTGAGTTGTGATTCTAGAACGTTGAGTTGCTTATATCTATTGCCTTGTATGTGTATTGATGATGAATTATGTGATATTGGATCAATATGGATTGATGCTTAATGAACGTGATCTCTACTTCTTGTTGATTGTTAAGGATGGTATTCACTGTAACATTGACTATATAATGCAATGCTTTTGGACTCATTTGTGTAAGGATAATTGTTGCTACTGCCTTACATGAATATTAATGATAAATTTTTGATGAGTGATCCATGTGGATCAAGGTTTGATTATCCTATGTTCTTCTATGTTCCATGGATTCCTAATGTAGCATGCTCACTGTAATCTCGACAATTGTAGTAGGATTTTGTTAAGGTTATGATTTCTTTAACTACTGCCTTATATTGATGTTACTGAAGAATTTTGGGTATTAATCATTCATGATCAAAGTAAAGGAGTCTTGGTAAGGATTGATCTAGGTTCTTCTAGCCTATAGATTGGATGTTTTAATGTACATTATGTGATCTTAATTCTAGGATAGATGAAGCATGAGTTAGACTTGATTATTATGTCTTTAGTTACTGCCCTAGATTTATAATATTGAAGAAATATGATTGATGATCAATTCAAGTGAATTTCGTTTAAGATCTATGTCCTTCTACTTTATAGTATATTGGTGATGTATTGTACTAGTTTGTACCATGATCTTGTAGTGGCATATGCATTATTTCGTTTATAATTAAAGTATATTTAGCTACTGCCCTATATATCAATTGTTGATGAAGAAGGTGTATTCATAAATGATTCTCAAAGGTTTATGAATTGGTAAGAATGGATTTTCATCTCTACTTTCTTATAGTATTGATAGTTGATGAAGTCTTGTATGGCATTGTGTGATATTGTCCACTTATGGTGGAGGTGTTTACTTTATTGTCAATATACATATGTGATGTGATCATAGCCTTGAAGGCAATTATACTATGAATGTGAGTTGGTGATGAACCACCCTATTTGAAGCCTATGCCTAGTTTACTATTCTAACTATGATCTAAGTTGTATGACTTATGTTATGATCATGTAAATGGTTATGTTTATGTGTGTGTGTATATATATATATATATATATGCGTGTGTGTGTGTGTGTATGCTGCCTATGATGAGGTCCTATAAGGCTATATGTGAAGTAATGTTAATATAGGTGCATAATACTAGAGCTTACTTTAATAACCTTAAAAGTCTTGAATAAATGAGTCTTACGCTATTCTAATCATTCTATGATGTTATGTGATGTATCATTCACTAGGATGACTTGATAGGTGTACTATTATGGACACGGGTATGTGTAACGACCCAAAGTACCCCTTAGGCGTAACCGGTGTCATCGTCCTCTACGAGGACTAAGACAAGCCCTTAGCGTTCGTCATAGCACATCATAGGTAAGAAATACGGGAAAATTAAACTTTTTTGCTTATATAGAAAGGAGGTTTACATAGACCTATACATAAAAAGCATACATAGGCTTCTCGCATAAACAACATACAACATATAAGAATTTAGTGTATTACCTTGTCTAACCTTAAACCATCTATAAATTTAATCACAATAGTTTGGGCATAAACCTTATTCAACTACAATATGCCATATAGGCTACAATGAAAGTCTCAAAATGAGAATGGAACAATTGTCCCAAAACATAGACAAAACGAATATGGCTTGACAAGTGGATCTATCCTCGGAACTCATGAGGACTCAGCAACTGACTTAGGAAAGAGCCAAGTCTTCTTCTTCAATGACCACAAATCTCCTCAGTGGCCCGAACCTAAAATGTTTGGGAAAAGGGAAAAATATTGGTTAGTACAAACTACATGTACTAAGTATAGCTCCTATGCACAAAATCATCAATGCAAGAGAAAAGGACAATTTAGTCAAAATCATGTTTTCTATAAATTTAAATCAACATACATATATAATAATCATAATAAGTCAATTAAACATAATAGCAACCCAACATGTAAATCACCCAAGTAATACTTGTGCAACGCCAAATATAGAACCCCATAATCCCATCCAAGGCTAAGTATCAAATTAAGTAATTCACTTCAAACTTACAACATATTTCCATAACATGCTTATACATCAATGCTTACTCATAACTTATTATTCATAACCATAATCATAATCATAATCATAGAATAACACTACTAAGAATCATCTCTTAGGATGCCACATGTGCAATGACAAAGAGAAGTATCATACCCTCCCTTACCCTAGGTAGAAGCCTTCAAGACAACCCTAATAAGAGTTGACATACTTAAATTATTCATTTAATTTTACATTAGAGAAAGAAGTGTGATAACCGACATGAGACCATGTGAGCTATATGGAATCCGGTGTTCTACTCCCACACCGAAAAGTGAGGGTTAACACTTGCCTAAGATGTAACCATTCGTACGTAGCTATCTAGGTGGATCCACTAAGCTAGAGTCCTATGTGTTCACGTAATTAAGGGTTAACAAGATTGTTTCCAAAAACCTTGACCTACTAACGTGGAGGTTTCCATCTCATGAGACAACACATTATTAAGGAATCCGGACTTACTAACGTGAGGAAACCCATGTGGGAGGCCGGACTTACTAACTTGAGACCTCCATCTCATTTACATTCCCTTTCGATGCTAAGAATTTATTCCCTTTAGTAGTCATCTTATTACATCGTACAAGTTCACATTAGTCTGTTCTACACCCTTAGGTAAACCTCTTTTCATAAAAACTCATAGGTAATCACAAGTGAGATCTATCCTTTAACTTTAGATGCATAATCATAATCATGACAAACCACATTCAATCATATAATAATCATATCATAACATAATTACATACTTAATAGCCAATTTATGAATCTGGGTTAGGGATGAGGGATTCTTATCACCAACATCACAACAACACAATTAGCTATATTATCACTATCACATAAGTAGATTTACCTTGCATAATTGAGATCAAAGGAGAATCAAGATCATACCTCATTTCCCTTCATGGAACTTCACCCTTCAACACCCAAGAATTCACAACCTATATATGAAAATAGCGCAATTCATGAAGTATTAACATAACTAAAATTAAAGTAAACAAGGGACATGTTCATCACCCTCAACAATTCACCTTAATCAATCCAAGAAATTAGGGATTTGGGGTAAAGACATGGTTCAAGCCAAAACTCAGACTTCATTAATTTACCATTAATTCATACTTAAACAACATTAAATTTACTAATAATTTCGTTTTAGAAAGAAGATCCACGTGAGGAGAAAAATCCTTGTTTTGGGGGATCTAGAAATCATATTTTGAAGGACTTCTTGGGGAAAGGAATCCCAAGAGTGAAAGAAACCATACATTATTGATGAGAGAGCCACGAAATTGGGTTGAAAAACTTTAAGGCTTGATCTTCTTCTTGGAGCTCTATTGGTTTTCAATGGAGTTTTGAGGAAGAGAGAATTAGGGAGAGAGAGAGATTTTTGAGTTCAACTTGTGGGACTTGATTTTTTTGTTAGAATGGAATTAAAACCGACCCTAATACATTATATAGTCACCCATTAAATTAGCCAAAAGTCCCCTCACTTAATGGGTTTATTTATGAAGTAAAACACTCAAAATACGACTTTTGCTATATCGGGGAAGTAGGTGCGCATCTCGGGGTTAATTCCCCAATTTATTTTCAAATTTTGATCTGAGGAAGTAGGGTCCGTGTAATCCCCGCATCGTGGAGCCAACTACAGATATCCACGTGATGGCTGTGCGTCGCGCAGCAGCCACCAGAAACCTGCCTGCGCGCACCTGCCTTGGCAGCTTGCTCGCCCATGTTCGGGTCTTCCCCAAGGACCCTTCCGGTGGTCCTTGGGGTGTCGTGACTGCACGTTCTGACCCTCTATACTACAATCTACCTCTTCAAAGACTTTTTTCAGGTTTTGGACTTTATATGACCTTGCAAAACCTTCACAAAACATAGGGCGTGAACTAGTTAAATTTCACTAGTTTTAGGACATTAAGTCTTTTCTTCAATACTATTGCTCTAGTACTTCTCAAACAAGTTATTTATACTTATTTATGTATAAAACCATCATCACTAAATATATAAGTCTCTAGTATAAGTCGTGTAAATTTCCATGTGTGTCAATACTCCTCTCCCCCCCCCCCCCC
>NC_028647.1:32175102-32218168 GCF_001406875.1 Solanum pennellii | reverse complement strand
CCCCCCCCCCCCCCCAGAAACATTCGTCCCCGATTGACACTCTAAACCTTTTTATAGGAAGAAAAAACTCTAGACTAGCAGACAACCAACCAAAAATACAATAGAATGAGTCACAGCTAATAGGAGGAAATCTCAACTCCTTTTGACACATAATATGGCATCAACAATAAGGAACTTGCACCACACATACTTATAATAAAATCTCAACATTTCATATCACATAAGGAGGTACTACCTTCTCCATTTCCATATGAGCTCAATATGAACATTAAGAGTTGATATGTTGATTTCTCATCAAAACAATTTATGCTCATTATGATCTTCCATGAACACTTATAGCACACAACACACTCAAGTGAAAGCCACATAATAAACACATTTCATGAAAAGACAAGAACTCAACTTAGGCATGAATTTCTACTATAATATGCACATCTTTTGAAAAACATGATGAGTTCAACATTATTCATAATAACAATACAAGGAATTACTAACCTTAATCTTGTCTAGGAGTAAGGGGAAAGAGATGAGGATAGCGGTCCTCATGTCGGCCTTGGCCTCCCATGTTGCACCCTCAACAAGGTGGTTCCTCCATATAACTTTTACAGAGGCAACCTCCTTATTCCTCAATTTCTTAACTTGGCGGTCCGAGATCTCAATTGGGACCTATTAATAAAAAAGATCCTCTTTTACCCCTAAGCCTTCTAGAGGAAGAATGGAAACAGGGTCCCTTATACATTTCTTGAGGATGGAAACATGGAATACCGGATGAATCATGGCCAACTCGTTTGGCAACCACAAATCATAGGCAACACTCCCAACTCGCTTCAAAATTTCATAAGGGCCCACATAACAAGGTCTAAGCTTCCCCTTCTTTCCAAACCTCATCACCCCTTTCATGGGTGAAATTTTCAAATAGAACCAATCTCCTACTTCGAATTCAAGGTCCCTCTTTCTACTGTTGGCATAAGGATTTTGTCAACTTTGAGCTGCTTTTAGACCAAGTCGGGACCAAGTAGAGCAAAATCCCCTACCTCATACCACCCAACCGGAGATCAACACCTTCTCCTATAAAGTTCCTCTAAGGGTGCCATAGAGATAGTTGAGTGGTAGCTATTGTTGTTGGAGAATGCTGTTAAGGATAGGTGGTCATCCCAACTACCTTTGAAGTCAATGACACATTCCCTCAACATATCCTCAAGAGTTTGGATAGTGTGTTCCGCTTGACCATCCGTCTAAGATGAAAAGTGGTACTAAGCTTCACCTTCGTACAAATCTCGCTTCAAAAAACTTTCTATAAATGGGAGGTAAATTGAGTAGCTCTATACGAAATGATGGACAAAGGGTCTCTATGTAACTTCACTATATCTTTAATGTACAATTTGGCATAATCTTCCGCAAAATACATGACTTTGATGGAAATGAAATGTGCGGACTTGGTTAGCCTATCCACAATGACCCATATCGAGTCATATTTTATTCTAATACGTGGCAACCCCACTACAAAGTCCATGTTAATATCCTCCCATTTCCATGTAGGAATATCTATATTTTGAGTCATGCCACCTGATCTTTGATTCTCCGTTTCACTTGTTGATAATTTGGACAGTGAGCAACAAAGTCTGCTGTGTCCCTTTTTATACCATTCCACCAATATGTTTCTCGTATGTCGCAGTACATCTTTGTAGCACCAAGGTGAATGGAATATCGGGAGCCATAAGCCTCTTTCACGATCAATTCCCTACAACCATCCACATCCGATACTCACAACCTTCCGTGGTGCCTAAGCACCCCATCTTCTCATTGAGAGGAAGACTCATTAGACTTACTAAGGACTGTTACCTTCAACTTCATTAATAGAAGATAAAGATGTTTCTAGGATTTTACCCTAACCACTAGATGACTCTGAGTTGTGGTGAACCATAAAACCACCCTTTGGAGAGTCTTCTAGTCAGAAACCCAAACGAACCAACCTATGAACCTCTTTTACTAGATCCTTCTTATCATCAACCATATTTGTCGCACTATCCATGGATACTCTACTCAAAGCATCCACTACCACATTAACTTTTCTGGGATGGTAAAGGACACTCATGCCATAGTCCTTTAAAAGTTCTAACAATCTTCTTCGACATAGGTGTAAATATTTTTCGGTAAACACATACTGTAAGCTCTTGTGATCGGTGAATACATCGACATGTACCCCATAGAGATAATGTCTCCAAATTTTCAATGCAAATACCACATAAGCAAACTCAAGGTCATGAGTTGGGTAATTCTTCTCATGTGGATTGAGTTGTCTAAAGGAATACTCTATGACTTTCCTATGCTGCATGAGCATACACCCTAGACACACTCGGAAGGGATCAGAATAAACCACAAACCCTTCGGTGCCCTCCGATAATGTCAACACCGGAGCGGAAGTGAGTCTATCTTTCAATAATTTGAAACTCTTTTCACATGATTCCAACCATTCGAATTTGTACTTCTTTTGGGTTAAGGTCGTTAATGGAGATGCAATAGACGAGAACCCCTTCACAAACCTCTTATAATAACCGGCCAACCCTAGAAAACTTTGGATGTCGGTAGGACTCAATGGTCTAGGCCAACTTTTGACCACTTTCGTCTTCCTTGGGTCAACCTCTACCCCTTCACTACAGACATTGTGACCAAGAAAGGCAACCGATCTCAACTAAAACTCACACTTATTAAACTTAGCAATAAGTTATCCTTGAGAACTTGCAAAACTATTCTTAAGTGTCTCATATGATAATTTTCACTCCTAGAGTATATAAAAATTTCATTAATAAAGACAATCACAAACAAGTCAAGACACTTTCTAAAAACTCGATTCATAAGCTCCATGAATGCCAATGGGGAATTTGTTATGCCAAACGACATCACTAGGAATTTAAAGTGAATATATCTTGTTCGGAATGTCATTTTCGGAATATCAACCTCCCTTTCTCTAAGTTGATGATAACCTGACCTTTAGTCAATCTTTGAAAAATAGTTCGCTCCTCGGAGCTTATCAAACAAGTCGTAAATCCTAAGGAGCGTGTACTTATCTTTATGGTGACATTGTTTAATTGACGATCATCGATGCACATCCTCAACGACCCATCCTTCTTCTTTACAAATAATATGGGAGAACCCCATGAAGATATGCTATGTTGAATAAAGCCATTATCTAACAAATCTTTGAGTTGAGCCTTTAGCTCCTTCAACGCTGTCGGGGCTATCTGATAAGAAGGGATTGAAATAGGTTATGTATCCGGCAATAAGTTTATGCCGAAGTCAATTTCCCGTTTGGGAGGAATTCTTGAAAGGACATCTGCAAAGACCTTCAAAAATTCCCTCACTACGGGTACTGAATATATTGGGGGGACCTCGGATTCAAGATCCCTAACTCTTACTATATGGTAGAGACGACCCTTTGCAATCAATTTGCAAGCTTTAGACATGAGATGATCTTACCCCTAGGATTTGAGTTTCCTCCCTTCCACTAAAAAATGGGTTCATTTGGGAATTAAAATTTTACTATCCTTGTTCTACAATCAATAAAGTCAAAGCAAGCATGCAACCAATCCATACCCAAGTTAACATCAAAATCTAGCATATCAAGTTCTATAAAGTCAACTTATGTAACTCTATTGGGCAAGGAAATAGGACAACCTTTATAGACTTTATTAACCACCACGGAATAACCCACCATGGTAGAAACTGAAAAAGGTTCGTCTAATAGGTCGGGTAGTATTTCAAATTTCATGGCTACAAGAGGGGTCACAAACGACAATGTAGCTCCCGGATCCAACAAAGAATATACATCAAAGGAGAATAAAAGTTATTCTTCTTAGGGCCATCCGGATTCAGGGCACTTGCTTGAACTTCAGTATTTTCCTTTCCTTAAGTCTTCATCATAGGGAAATCTCTGTTCATGTGACCACTCATTCCAAAACCTAGCAATTATTCATGCCAACTAGTCACTTACGATCATGTCTCTTATCTTTTTTTGCACAAAGAGGCTTCTCGACATAAGATCTTTCACCTTTCTCCTCTTGGGGCTTTGGAGTAGGCACCTTACTCTTGTTTACCCTTGAAGCATTAGGACGGCCTTGTTTGGAAAACCTCCTTGTGAAACTTGGTTTTTCTTGAACCTCAAACCTATTCTTAGATGAACTCCCTTCTTTGGTTCTCACCTTCTTCAACTCCCTACCGACTTGCTTAAGCCTTTGATCCTCAATTTGTTCAGCATGAACCATGAGCGAGAGATGTCCATGTTAGGAATCAACATTGCCGACCAACATTCATTAACCACAAGATCGGATATCCCCATGACAAGTTTATTCATCTTGGCTCTAGAATTTGTATCCATAGTATAAGCATGCTTGGATAGTTTAATGAACTTGAGGCTATACTCCTTCACGCTCATACCTCCTTGACGAAGATTGATGAATTCTTGCATCTTGCTTTCCCTTAGTTCCAAGGGAAAGAACCTATCAAGAAAAGCCACTTTGAAAGCTCCCCAAGTAATTCGACCTTCAATAACCGGCCTCTCATCCTTCCATTGCTCATACCACACTTGGGCTACATCTTTGAGTTGGTAGGCGGCTAGTTCTGTCTTTTCTTGATAAGAAAGACCCTTAGCATCAAGAACTTTAAACACTTCATCAATGAACCCTTGTGGGTCATCCTCCACCTTAGAACCATAGAAAGTAGGGGATTCATCCTTGTGAAATCCCTAATCCTTGAAGAGGTGGTGTTGGCATTGGGGTTCACTTTCACCATTGCATCCCTAGAAACTTGGGTAGCCAACAGTTGAGTCAAGCTACGAATGGCCGACCTTATATCAACATTATAACTAGCCCCTTCTTCAATAGGAACTTGAGGGTTTTGCAGACCTAGAGGGGGAACCACCTCATTCAAATTCACTTCTCCGGACCTTCGATCATTGTTCCTCCTTGTATTCATTTCCTATAAGCACGATAAAAGGATTAGAAGAAAGGACTAGATAGAGTTGAGACTCTTAGGCACGACTAAGGAATAACACGAGAGTGAAAGTTCCTAAGCATCACATAGTTTCTCATTCATAAGTGTGGTGCGCATCACAATTATGAATAATACCCTACATAGACATAGGCACCATAAGACAACAAAAGAGAAGATCTTATCGGTTAAAATCTTGCGGGAACCTTAATATAAAGGGAGAGAACATCATTGGAAGAAACCTGCAAAGATGACAATTTCTTGACACCTCTGCATGAAGGACACACAGATCAATTGACGATGACTAAAATTTTTAGAACTAAAGAACTCAAACGGATCAGGGGACAAGTCCAAAGTGCATGTCATGGTTCACTCAAAGTCGACATATGCCTCCAGATAAGTTCTCTTTATCACTTTATTTAAAATAAAATGTCCTTCCTTAAGTTCATAGACTTTCTTGATCCAATCTTTCACACTCTTAAATATGATATATTTCTAGTCTTTTCGGCATAATTCTTTGATGAAATAAGGTAAACGATTGCAAAGCTTACTACGATTTTCCAAAAGGTAAAGTTGAGTATCTGAGTTGACATGACATCGAGCAATGACTAAAAGTGCCTCAGATCTTCAATGGAAACTCGTGAAGGAACATAATGTAGTCTCTTAGGTCATGATAAAAATTTAAAAGAAGAATTCATTCTTTAGGACATCATTCACACTTGGATATTTGGTAGTACCAAAGATCAGGGCCCCTAAATTGACAAAATAAAGCTTCAAAGGTTGTTCAACCTAGAATTTGAAGTAGATGAGGAGAAACAGGTCAGGAGTATGGTCAAGTCATCAGAGCATCAAGGCCACAAACCAACCACCACTTTAAACTAACAATTTTATTTTCCTTTTTATTATGCTCAAACATAAAACAAAATAAAATGCAAGATTACAAGTCAAAAATGGAACATCACAAAAAGGAAGTTTTCTAAAGCTTCACATGTTTGTTGTTTTATCTCATTCCAGACACATTCTTTCCTTTCTATTCGAGAGCTTCGAGCAATACGAAACAATCTAAATTTTGTGCAATACGCACATAACCTTTATTCATGGGCAATAGGAACCATCATTTGTTCATGTGCAATAAGCACCAGTATGAATTCCATGCAATACACACAAAACCTTTATTCATGGGCAATACACACCATCATTTGTTCATGTGTAATATGCACCAGTTTGAAGTTCGTGCAATATGCACCAAATTGAATTCATGGGCAATACGCACCATACACATATCCAGGGCAATACTCACCACCGTTAACAGGTTATACACGCCATATTCACATTTGGGTGATACACCCAATAATAGGAAAATCCACAAAGAAAACACATCTTATTTGAAAATCTCAAGGAAATACGCTCATTCCTCCTTTTCTTTCTAGAGCTATACATCCTAGTTGAAAATTCTCATATTTGCGTCTTTCGTAAAAGAAACACATCCTTTTGGATTTTTCATTTTTTGATCTTGAGTTTTGAGTTTCAGCTGCCAACTCAAGTTAAAACATGCACCTGAGAATGATCAACAAGCCGCCAAGAGAGAATGAAGATAAATCTCAGAGATAACGCACAGAGCATGTCGAAGATCAAGATGAGACCCTAAAAAAATCAATTAGGGATCTTGTAACTCCTATAAAGTAGACAGACATAGTTCTCTAGCTCTTTTTTTGTAACTATAGGCAGTAGATAATGAAAAGAAATATGAAGCAATCTTTTTACCACAGTTTCTAATACTTTCGTCTATCAAAGTTTCTCGAACTACACTAACCTGAATTCCTTTTAATCAAGGATATGTAGTTAACGTCTGAAGCAAGGTTTGGTCATATTTTTTAAAATGGCTTCATCGGAGTTCGAAACAGTAAAAAATAGCCACTTCGTTCACTTTCTTTGCTTGGAAACACTTCATGTTTCACAGCAAAGAGGGGCATGCTGTGAACACATACTTTTGACATGTTTATTTTACCCCTATAATATATAGTAATTTTTTTAATATATATTATTATTTGTATTTTTCGGTTGTTTGTCTTTGTTTGTATTATTATTTGGGAAAATTTTCAAAACATCAATATTTTGATATTTAATAGGGTCCCTTGCTAACATTTTCAATTTTTATTTAAAATGTCAATATTTTAGTTTGTTATAATAATGATTGTATTTATTTAATTTGAATGAATGCAAACTTTTAATTAAAAAATGGAGAGAATCATGGGAGAAAATATTTCAAAAAGGTAAAAATATTTCCCTTAGTTTTTTATCCTTATTTGAACTTTTTTAAATACAATTTTATTCAAAATGTATTTGGATGAACTTCTTTGAATACGATTATGTATATTCGGATGAACTTCATTAAAAATGATTTTGTGTATTCGAAATTTCAAATGAACTTCTTTTTACAATCTGAGCACGATAAATAGTCATTTCAATTAAAAAAGTTAGATCATACAATTCAAAACCTGATTGTATACCATTAGGACAATGCAAATTAAAATACAAATAAAAACTAGTTGATATACAAAGTGATTTTGAAAATACAAAATGAGTCAAACAAAATAAAAAATCTATTTTACTAAGCAATTAGTATGAATATTTATATAATAAATACATAAATAAACTATATTTTGATTATTTAGAATTGAAAATGAATACAACATCAAATCAAAATATAAACTATCTTGTATATAAAGTGACTTTGAAAATATAAAATGAGCAAAATAAAATACAAAATTTGTTTTATTGATGCAATTAGATTGTGAAAGACCAAAAAAATGAATTAAGATGATTGGAGCCTAACATGTGTCTAAAAAGGTTTAAAATATATTCATTAAGTATTTTATAGTATAGACACTTGATTTGAGGTGATTTGGAAGTCAAACGTCAAGGGACGACCAAGACGTTCGACTAGTAGTCACCAAAGGGCCTTAAGTGTTTTTATGTGTGTATGTGGATGTCATGGTCTCATGAGGTCTTTATATGAGTTATAATGATTTTTATAGGCAGTGTGTTAAATTTCATGAAGTTTGTAGGTCAAACGTTCAAGAACGTCCAAGACATTCGAAAGGTAGCTCTTTAGACGTGCTAGTGTGTCCTTGTATGTTTTCCTTGTTTTACGTGTTGTTTAACGACCCAAAATCAGTAGGTTTAACCCTATCATCTTAATAGACATGTTAAGGGTCAAAATATCCAGGTACGACTCCCCGAGGACCACCCTAACGTCCCTCGAGGAGGAACCAAACATTGGACAAAGAGGCTGCCCAAGGCAGCAAGCAAGCCAAGACTTGAACTTGCCCTGTGCGACGCACTCGTAACACGCACCTCACTGTCCCAAAAATTATTTTGGGCTGAATTGGAGGCTTCCCCGCGGCGCGCAGACACTTCCCAGATCATGTTGCGTTGTTTTTAAGTCAATTTTGACATGTCTAAAAGTCCCAATAGGAATGGGGGTATTTTGGTAACTTAAAGGGACAATTATTAAATGATTTTATGACTTATTTAACCCCTTTTCCTTGCCAAAACCCCAAGACCCATTAAGAAATCAAAATCCCAAATCTCTCATTTTCTCCAAATTATCTCAAACCTCCACTAGAGGGAAAACTCAAGTTCAAGCTAGGGGCTGGATTTTCATGGTTTCTTCTCAAATTCTCATGGGTCTTCAATAAATAAGTTGTGGTTATCCTACATCCTTAGTTATGGTTATCCTACATCCTTACCATTCATCTAAGGAGTCAATCAAGGATTTTCAAATATGATTCAAAGACCAAAATTCTCAATTTCCAATCTAGCCATGGGTTCTTTCTCAAATTGATTTTAAAACCATGTGTTATGGTAAATTGATGACTATCTACTGTTCTTAAGATGAATTCATATCCAATTTTATGATGAACCCATGATCCTCATAAATTCTCAAATTGGCCTACAATGTGGGTCTTGTGATCTTTACTCTATGATTTATTGAATTATGTTTCAATTATGTTGAATTGCCTATTACTATTGTTAATCATGTCAATTGAATATAAATCGTTGAATGAGTGATCGATGATGATAAAGGTGTAGGGATTGGGTAAATTGATCTATATTTCTCTACTTTCTACAGACTAGATGAATTAATGTACCTAGTGTGATTTTGAAACTATAGTGTTTGAAGTATGATTTTGTTTATGCAATGGTTCCGTTAGATACTGTTTTATACATGTATTTATGTTTAATTATGGGAATTTATTATGGTGATCAAAGTTCGGAGGAAATTGTAAGTTTGGCCCTATTCTCTCTACTTTTCTTATAGAATTGCTAGTCGATGTAGCCTTGTATGGCATTGTGTGGTATGGTCCACTTATGGTAGTGGTGTTAACCTTTTTGTCATTCTATAATTTGATGTGATCATGTCCTTGAAGACAATTGTATCTTGAAAGTGTGGTTATGATGATCACACAAGGTGAAGTATTAGGCCTAGTCTCTAATGCTAGTTTATGTTCTAGGTTATATTGATGTGCTTCCTCTACATTTAAACGACTATATTAGGGATAGGTATGGTCTGCATGTTGATGTTTGAATAATCTTGTGTAGTATGATCCCTACCTATGAACCTCTACATGAATGTATGGTCTTAGAATGATTAGGAGTCTTTGATTCAAGTAATGAAGATGTTTTGTCTCCTATGTTATAATCTTGTTGTGTGTGGTCTATAGTTCCTATTACTCTATATATGAGTTGTTTATGGTTTGAGGGACTTAAATGTGCATTGTGATAGTTGTAAGGTGGCTGCCTCTATGTTAGGATTGTTTCCATTATGTGAACATGTGGTCCAACGTACACACACACACATCTCATGCATGCTTATCAAGTAGTATAGGTTTATGGTGTCTAATGAAAGGATAATTCTGATACACACTAATGTCTACTACTATACATGTAAATTATATGTCCAATAAGTATGTATAGTAAATCTTAAACTAGGATGACTTCATAGGTGTACTAGTATGGATGAGGGTATGGGACCTTGTCCATGCATTGCACATGTGTGCCTTCATAAGATAGTTTCTAGGTGTTTATCTATATTTATGAATATGAAAGTATGGTCAAGTGATGAACATGTCTTATGTGCA
Organism: Solanum pennellii; assembly: GCF_001406875.1. Lineage (NCBI taxonomy): Eukaryota > Viridiplantae > Streptophyta > Magnoliopsida > Solanales > Solanaceae > Solanum > Solanum pennellii. The sequence continues at coordinate 32,208,038 of NC_028647.1, read as the reverse complement.
TGAATAAAGTGAAGTATGAATATGTGTGGACTTATTGTGTTATGTGAAATGTTTTCTCACATATATGTATACACACACACATGTATGATGATCTAGTCAATAGAGGGGCACTTCAAAGGTGTTCTCAAGTGTACCCTAAACTAGATGGTGCTTTACATATACTATGTCCAGCTGAAATGGTTTCTCACATGATTTAGGTTGATGAACTCTCATGTATACCTATGAGCTAAGCATATGAGGAGTCGATCTCCTAAGGCCTGCGTTTTATAAAATAATGTGATAAAGGATTTTCAATAAAGGGAACTTAGCTTAGCACCAAGTGAACTTGACAATGACAGGTGTTGGCTTCCCTTGGAGGAAGATTCACCATTGGTTCCACATGAGTTGTTGACTTTCCTTGAGGAAGATTAACCCATGGTTTCTCATGAGATGAGGATCCAATGCTAATTATCATGTAGAGGGTCATGTATATCTCTTAGTTCCATAACTATGCTTGCCACATAGGATCTAGCAAGTGATATCAGCTAGTATGCTAGCATGTATTAATGTTCTACCTTGGCTAGGTACAAGCACCTTCCTTTGGTGTAAGGCTCTACAACACCAAATTTCATGTTTAGCACCCATGGTCTTAGTGTTGGTTAAGGCTATAGTTTCCCTAAAGTAAAATGGACAATGGAAGTAAAGGACCCTAAAAAGGATAACCTAACGGTAGTAGCTTATTGTATGTGGGGGTACGGGACTTCACCTATGCATTGCACAAGTAGCTCTTGAAGGGAGTTCTAGGAAGGTGTTCTAATGTATATAATTATGTTTATGTTCCTTATGCATGACATTTTACTGTTGTCTACTTGTTGTGATGATATGAATGGTATGAGTCTATATGATGTGTCCTTACCTTGTATGCATAGTATAGGTCTTATGGACTTTATGATGAAGTCTTACTTGATATGAAGGAGGTTGTCTATGCTTGTCTTGTTGATGAATGAAGGGCATGTTAAGGCTTGTCTTTGTAGCTTTATTAGTATGTGTGAGGTTATGGGACTTCACATGTACATTGCACAAATAGACTTAGGAAGGAATTATGAGTAGGGTTCTATGTGGTTTTTATGAGGTGAAGTCCAAGTATGTTAATGTGACTATTGCCTTGATACGATTATGTTGGATATCTTGACTTGAATATGGTCTTGTAATGAGTCCATATATATGGTCCCTAAATGATGTTGGGTCAAATGTGAGTTAGGTATCATATTATATGAAATACTTCTATGAATGCATGTGTTGGGTTAATGAAGGTTGTATACATGATTTCCTAGTGGCCTTAAACTGATGGTTGAGTATGGATAGTTTTATGCGACATTGTCCATACATTGCACCAAGCATCACCAGAAGGTTACTTTAGAAGATAAGGAGTTAAAGTAAAAGGAGAGAGTTCATGGTAAAACTGAAGTATGCTCATTGTAATTGTAAATGTGCTTACTGTAAAGTGGTGACTTAGATGCCTTAAATGCAATGTGTTTTTTATATGATGTGTGACCATTGAATATGACTATATGAAGTATGTGAATTGTATTGCTTATTATATCCAAGTTTTATGAATTTTTCACAAAAAGGCATGATACATGTTGTCAAGTAAAATGTCCCCTTTAAATGCATGGTTGTCATACTTAGTGCATTCTTGTACTAAAACCATTCTTCTCTACCTTTTTACACAAAGTGTAGGTTATGGATGTTTAAAGGATGTCTTTAAGGTGAAAAGCTCGTATGTGATTCCTAAGCTAAAGGAAAGGAATCCTTATGTTCCAAGGATTTCCTATGTCAAGTTTATATTCAATGTATTGTAATAGATTAAATATTATATTATGATGTTAAAGGGTCGTGTGCCTAATCTATTCTACGATGTTGAGTCTAAGATGGCCAAAGAGACTTAGAGTCTAAGTATGTATTATGACTTATATTCTTGTATAATGGAATTGATGTTTCTAGCATATGATGTTCTATGAGAAGTTTTAAATTTTCCGCAAAATTTACCTATAAAAATGTGATGAATGATGACTATGGGCTTGTATAAGAACTCCGAGAGGTCAAGTACGCCATTTTACTTCTAGGGGGTGCTCCCCGGTCACGACAGACGGAATACACTTTTAACATAAATAAATTATATTTTAGTTATTTAGAATTGAGAATGAATACAAAATCAAATATAAATAAAAAACTTGATGGTATACCATTATGGTGAATACGAAGTCAAATCTAAATACAAGCAATTTGGTATACAAAGTGGTATAGTAAATACAAAATAAGCAAAACAAATTAAAGAGTTTGTTTTACATAAGCAATTATGATGAATACGTAAATAATGAATACATGTTTTGGTTCATTAGAATTCAGAATGATGAATAATTAAGAACTTTAATTCAACAATTAATTCATCAAGTTTCATTGATCCAAGAAGAGTCTTTTTGAAACCATCCATTTGGCGGCGACGGAGATCTTGAACCCGACAAGGAAACCGCTCGAACCTAATAAGAAGAGAAGTTATGCTCATTGTGGAGCAGGTCTGACTCATAATAAGACGTAAGATAGAGCAATAAAATATTAAGAAGATAACAATGGTGGAAATAGTAGAGAGCGGAGAGACTTAAGATAAAAAAAACTAGAGAGAATATTAGAATGTGGGTCTTTTTTTTAAGGTCAAAATCATTGATGGCCACCTAAAGTTTGCACAAATTTTCATTTAGATATTTTAACTAGACTTTGTTCATTTTAGAAACCTCATGTCATATCTCATAGTGTCATTTTGACACTTTTTGCTTAGTTGGCATATTGTGTGTGTTACATTGTTCTTGAGCGCGTGTATAGTTTAAATATTGTACATTTTTACTTTTTTTTCTTCTTCTTCCTTCTCTATCCTTACAAAACCTACTCCATCATCCACCATTGTATCTGTCACGACCATAATCTAGACCCCGGATGAGACCAGCGTCGTTGACCTCACAGAGGTCGCAGATAATCCTACATACGTCATTCTAACTTCATCTAGGTTATTCTTAGCGGAAAATTTGAACTTTTTGTTTTCTTATTTCATGCTAAACATTTTAAGCTTAACATCATACGCGTTCACAAATCAACCATCTAATATAGAGGTAATCAAATGAAAGAAACAATTCATAATTGCATTAAACGTATTCTTGCCACGGCACCAATACAAAGTATGAAACGAAAGTGGAAAGAAACACTAGTGGAACATGCTCCACTAGCTAAAGCCTACATGTAAGACAGATAATAACGGTAGATATCCTTGAATGCATGAGGGCTTACCAAGTTCGGATGAAAGCTCCACATTCAGATAGCTGCAAGGTCAACCTGTAAGCTCTAGCGTCCACCTTTGCCTGCACCTAAAAATATAGAGTTGTATGGAATTAGTACACACTTGTACTAAGTATGGGTATATGCAAGCACACACCAAGGACATGCATGAGTAAGAAATAGCACTTTCCTAACAACATGATTTATGGAAAGTCAAGTCAATAGACTTGCCAAATTTGGATTCGGAAAGTCAGTGGACTTACCAAATTTGGATTAGGGAAGTCATGCCACTAGAGTAACATGCATTATCATACGTATCATATTAAAACACAGCACATAACGTCTTACACATAGCACATAGCATATTGCATATAATACATAACATATTGCTTATGGAATATTACATCTTTCATATCATTCATTCATACACCATGAGACTTTGCGATCATGGACTTGACATCAAGACTTCCCATAAATGAGGGCTCAACATATGAGACCTCAACTAGGGAGCCTTCTTTAGCAAACACAGAGTCTGCTTCATTCATTCATACGTACTTCACTTCATACATTCATAAGCTAGAGTCTGCTTCATTCATTCATACGTACTTCACTTCATACATTCATAAGCTAGTGTAGACACCAGCTATACCTAAGATGTAGTGTCAGACTTTCATCGGGTTCGTTGTGCAATGATCAAGAATGACTTAGTGTCATTACTTAAGTCTAGCTCATCTCTTGCTTATCCTATCCTAACACCTTTGGTATCATTCATTTCTTTATGTGCATCGTTTGAGGCTGGCCTCATTCATTCTTTTGGAACTTTAACTTTAGCCGACATAGGTCATGTGAGCATCATGAAATCTAGTGCCTCCCCCACACCGAAAAGAGGTGGAATAATCGGCCAAAGTGACCCAAAACATGCTAGCGTACATGGGAATTGAACCCCGCCAGATCCCTATATTGGCAGTATAGGTTCGAAGACTAGGACATATAAGGAGACCCATACCCGGCATGCCGGAGAGTCTCATATCATGAGAGTTACGTGAACCTCCGCCCTTCCCAAAAGAAGGCATCACCGCTCATATCTAGTCTATCGGTGCTCAGTGTAAAGTTCCTTACATTCAACTTATACGTCATGGAAGCTGGCTTCTAGTATGAGGACATCATAGCTTAATGAATGATTTCTCATTTCATCATTATTATTAAGTGTGTTAATCTCAATATTTTCATTAGAGTGTTCATAGAGACTGGTCTCTTCATTAAATTTACACTCTCATAGGTGAGTAAGTTTTGGTAAAACTTACTTAGGCTCATTTGAGATTGCTCTCATCTTTACATTAGCCTCATATCATATTATCACCACAATCATTAGTATTAGCACATTTTCTCTTCATAATTACTCACCCCTTTTTACGTGAATGTTCATTTCATCATATCCAATACACTTGGCCATTTAGAGCGCTTCACACTCTTACTTAACCCTTCTAGGGTTTCATCATTTCATTCTTCATATCATCATTTCATTACATACATCTTAGGTTCACTTACTTCCAACATATGCTAGACTTATGGGTCTATATATACAAGCCATGAGGCTTCAATCATAATTCGTATAAGTGATTCATATCTTCCTAAGATTATGTGGTACAAGACTTATACATCTTGTATGTATGCCAAGATCTAGATTCCGATCTATGTAGGCAACATTATTCTTGAACATTTAATTCACGTTTACCTTATGTATCAATACTGAATTTCGGCAAGGGAACCCGTTTTCGAATCCCTTGGACAACACTTACATTTTTCATTTATTTATTTTGGTCCACACGGCTTGCGGACCCAAGATCAAGCCCCAACGCCCTCATTTTCTTTTAATTTCTTTTCTTTAAATTTTCTCTTTCTTGGCCGAGGGGTTATGTAATCTAACCCCAACAACCCCTTTTATTTTAATTTCTTTTTCCATGATTTTTTTTCGAGTTGACCATGAGGTTGTGGTATCGAACCACCACAGCCTCACTTTATTTTTCTTTTTAATTATCATTTTCCGCCTAGAGGTCGTGGGTTCGATTCCCACGCCTTACACTTATTTTCTTTTCATTAAGCTTGACCGAGAGGTTTGGGGTTCGAATCCCACTCCTCTCATTTCTTTTTTTCATACATTATTTTCCAACCAAGAGCACGGTTTGATTCCCCCTTACCACATTTTTTTTCACTTCTTTATTTTCAGCACTTTTAACGTGGTGAGGTCACGGGTTCGACCCTCAGTGACCTCACTTGTTTTTCTTCACTTTTCATGAAATTTTAAATAACTTAAATTGGATGAAATTTATCAACAAGGTGCTGGAAATTTGAGTTACATTTCAGCTTCTTTTCATTCCATTACACGTTAGTTCTCAGGGGTATTTCGTAGTGCATTTAGAACGTTTTAGGTGCATTTTCATGGATTCTTTTAGCAAAGAGATTATCACTCAAATCAGCCTCATTTTATCTCATATGAACATCATGATTACATAAATATTTGTACATGAAATACAAAGAACTAACATGCCATTTCAAATCCTAAACTGTGACCAATAGCCACGGCAACACACCCGAACGCACGTAGTTACATTTTCGAAAAACACCAACATAAGTCACATAATACCGAACATACATATAAACACATAAGCATCACGAAAACACGTTTGGTTCCTAGTTTTCTACCAGCAACATAACCAAACTATGATTCAATGGGATCTAGTGACAAGGACATGCAACGGGGATACAACCCTAGTTTTTGGACGGAATATACTGAACCTTAAGGGGTCTCTGGGGAAAGAAACCAAGAGAGAAGAGAACACATACTTCTATGACGTTCAAACCATGAAGTTTCTGCCCAAACCTGCTCCAACACTCACATCCAAATCCAAGTTTCATCACCAAACTTTTGACGGAAAATTTCCTTCCTTTGCCTAACGTTTTTGAATAGTTGTTTGTTAAAAAATTTCATTGTGAGTTCTTCAAGTGTGAAGAACTTTGGTTTATCTTCTGTTCTTGTACATTATTTTGCAGAGAGAATGTGAATGAGAGTTGGTTTGATCGTGAAAGTGAGAGATAGACGTGAAAGGAGAGAGTTATCTTAGGCTTAGGAGTCTAGTTTAGGACTTAGTCAAATAGGGTTTAGTGAAATATTAAAAAAACTTGATTTCCCTTTTATTTTAAATCAGACAATAAATAATAATTACTAATAAATTACATTAATTTACCAAGTTAAATAAAAAAATTTAAATCATCATTTACTCCAAGGTTCGAACCCGGGTGGAGCAAGACTTCACTCAAAGAGCCAATTTTCGGCCCTCTCTCCCCAAAATGCCCCTCCACCTTATTAATTAAATAATTAATTATATATTTAGGGTTATTATGATACGACCCTTATCCTGGAGAAATACCATTTTACCCCTAGACCCTCCAAACTTAAGATTTCCCCTTTTTAAATCCGGTAAAGACTCATCCGAGTAAATCTTCATATTCGGGAGCCCTACATGGCTGGACCCAACCTTTCCTAGCTTAACTAACTCCCCAAGTTTGTTGGCTTGGATGTCGTAAGGGTTCAGAGGTCTTGTTCTACGCGCATCAATCCATGTGAACCCGTTCTAATCATAGGCATTGTAGACACATTAAGCATTATTTAGCATAGCCATTTTTAGGGTTGTGACAGTATCCAACCTTCTCCCCCTAATTTCTCACCATTCAATTGTCGTAAACATTGCTGAAATGATCAAAAATCTTCATCGAAGAAGAAAAAAACTGGATTAGGCTGTGCATCTTAAGGTTTAAATGGTGGTGTATATCTTTTTATTGCTCACATCTAGGCTCTAGCCATTATATTCTTCTAAGATCCCTTTTCTCTTATGTCCTTCAATATGCAATTTTACCTCTAGGAAATTAAAAATTATTTGGTCCTGATAATTTTGATTATCTCGTCAAAAATAAAAAAAGATGAAATATTTTAAAAGTAATTACTTAATGGATAATAATTACAACGATTAGGAGAGAATTTAGGTCAAAAAAGTCGCTTATTTTATAGGGGAAGTTAAGTTCATGTTCATGGTAGTAAGAGAAGGAGAGATGGAGATGGTGAAGAAAGAAAGTGGCTACTGTAGGTTTTTTTAATTTTTTTTTTTATAAATAAAATATAACTTTTTTAAGTAAATAACTATTTAGTTTTAAAAATATGTTTTTATTTGTAGTACATTTATTGTTTATTATTTTTGGTGTTTATGCCACATGGCTTCAATTAATTTGTTGTTTTGACACATCATCAGCGAGTGTATTACACTCTCTTCAGTGTTTTTGCTGATTATAAAAAAAGTGTCAAAATGACACAATAGGCATCTACATTAGGTTTTACAGTGAACAAAGGGTGGTTAAGGTGTCTAAATGAAAGTTTGTGCCAAATTTAGGTGGCTACCGATGAGTTTCGCCTTTTTTTACTTTTTAATTGGTAGCAGAGTCAAACTAGGTAACTGATTTGAGAAATAAAAGGATAGTAAACCAATTATATTATGATACATTATATTTGTCAAAATAATGAAATAATGGCAATTTTAATGGTTATTTCAAATGTAGATGTTTTAGCTAATTATGTTAGGAATTTTGACTACTTTATTATTTTTTCCTTATTATTTTTATTGGTCCAAATGGCCCAATTTTTTTTGAATTGGGCTGATTTAGATCAATTTCTGATGGTCCAATTAATATTGACCCGGTCCAATAGAAAAGTTCAAACTTGAATTTCAACCATTCATGATATTCTGATCCAAGGGTTATTATTGGACCCCAAAAAATACAAAAAAAAAAACAACTCAAAAAACTAACATTTTTTTAGATTTTTATTTTCTTCTTCCCTTTGCACCCACAGCCGGCGGCCGACCACCGCCACCATTGTCACTGCTGTCAGCGGCCACCACCTTTTTGGCTGGAAAAATTTTCAAAAATTTACCATCTTTCCTTTCACCCTCCTCTACAGAAATCCACAAACCATTCATCAATATCTATAGCCGAACTCCGTAGATCTAAGAAAAATCAAATACGAATCTTTACTTTTTTTCCTTATATTTACGAAGTTTCATTCATCCCCATCCCAAACCCTTTACATATATGCATACAGCTCTTCAAGGTCTGTCATTTGATATAAATTTTAGGTCCAAAATCCGTCAAAATATTTTCCGGTGAAGTTTTTCGGCGACCTTCATTTACCCAAAAATTATATCAAACTTTCCATCCTCTTAACCTCTATCCAAATCTGTCATTATCATTTTCTTTTAACCATATAAGTCATTTTGGTGTCAGATTTTCTATTGTTTTGTTAGTGTTCTTTAAGTTTATCATGTTGTGTTGTTGCTTGAATTTTGTTTGTTTTTTTTAATTTGTAAATTTCTTATATTTTTTTTTTTATTTTTTTTATTTTTCTTCCTTAATTTGTTATGTTAGATCTTAAAAATAATTTAGATGTTTAGATTTTGTGTTAGTGGGTAGATTGTCTTTTAATTTTTGGATTTTGATGAAATAGGTCAACATTTTGGGTCTATTTTTGAATTTTCAGATGGCTCATTAGCTATTATTCAATAAGTGAATAAAATAAATGGGTTATCTAAAATGAAATTTAGGCTTATTTTAAATTTTTTGAATACTCCTATAACTACTATTCTATTAATGAATAAAAGAAATGATCATCTAAATTGACATTTGGGCCTATTTTAGAATTTTAGATGACTCATTAGCTATTATTCAATTAATGAATAAAATAAATGAATAACCTAAAGGGAAAAAGAGTCTTTAATTAATCGGAAAAAAGGGAGAAATTTCATTGGTCATCTTGGGTTGCTGTAACACCCAAGAAAATTTTTTGAACTAAGACTTGAGTCGTTAATCGTAATGAGTGAGATTTAACAAAGGAACCAAAAATTTCCTAAGTATTATGGACATTTCACTAGATTTAGCACCTTGAATTCCAAAAAGAATTAAACTGGGAATAACAAAATCTGAAATTTGGGGAGTTAAGTTGAGTATGAATTTTGGATCAACTTCAAATGACCATAAATTCTAAAACAAGATGATTTATGTCACGATCGAAATCTAGACCCCAGACGAGACCGGCGTTGTTGACCTCTCAGAGGTCGCAGACAAGCCTACATACATCATTCTTACTTCATCTAGGTTAATTTTAGCGGAAAATTTGAACTTTTTATTTTCTTATTTCATGATAAACATTTTGAACTTGACATCATAGGCGTTCACAAATCAACCATATAATATAGAGATAATCAAATGAAAGAAACAGTTCATAATTGCAATTAAAGTATTTTTGCCCAAACGGCACCAATACAAAGTCTGAAATAAAAGTGGAAAGAAACACTAGTGGAACATACTCCACTATCTAAAGCCTATATCTAAGCTACAAAATCACGGTAGACATACTCGAAAGCATGAGGGTGTACCAAGTCCAGATGAAAGCGCCACGTCCGGATAGTTGTACGTCAACCTGTAAACTCTAGCATCCACCTATGCCTGCACCTAAAAATATAGAGTTGTATGGGAGTAGTACACACTTGTACTATGTATAGGTATATGCAAGCACACACCAAGGACATGCATGAGTAAAATAGATCTTTCCTAACAACATGATTATGGAAAGTAAAGTCAGTGGACTTGCGAAATTGGGATTAGAAAAGTTAGTGAACTTTCCAAATTTGGATTAGGAAAGTCATGCCATGAGAGTAACATGCGTCATCATACTTATCATATTGTACACAGCACATAACATCTTACACATAGCACATATCATATTCCATATAGTCCATAACATATTTTATAGCATTCATTCATATGCCACAAGACCTTGGGATCATGGACTTGACATTAAAACTTTCCAAAATGAGAGCTCCACATATAAGACCTCAACTAGGGAGTCTTAATTAGCAAACACAGATTCTGCTTCCTTCATTCATGCGTACTTCATTTCATTCATTCATAAGCTAGTGCAAACACCAGTTATACCTAGGATGTAGTTTAAGACTCTCATCTGGTTTGTTGTGTAATGACCAAGAATAACCTAGTATCATTACTTGAGTCTAGCTCACCTCTTAATTGTCCTATCCTTACACCTTTGGTATCATTCATTTCATCATGTACATCATTTGAGGCTGGCCTCGTTCATTCATTGAGAACTTTAACTTTAACCGACATAGATCATGTGAGCATCATGAAATCCAGTGTCTGCCCCACACCGAAAAGAGGTGGAATCATCAGCCAAAGTGACCCAAAACATGCTAGCGTATATTGGGGATTGAACCCTTCTAGATCCCTCTATTGGCAGTATAGGTTCAAAGACTAGGAGATATAAGAAGACCCATACCCGGCATGCCGGACAGTCTCATCTCATGAGAGTTACGTGAACCTCCGCCCTTCCTGAAAGAAGGCATCACTCGCTCATAGCTAGTCTATCGGTGCTCAGTATAAAGTTCCATTTCATTCAACTCATACGTCATGGAAGCTGGCTTCTACTATGAGGACATCATATCTCAATAAATGATTTCTCATATCATCATTAGTATTAAGTGTTTTAATCTCAGTACTTTCATTAGAGTGTTCATAGAGACTGGTCTTTTCATTAACGTTACACTCTCATATGTGAGTACGTTTTGGTAACATTTACTTAGGCTCATTTGTGATTGCTCCCATCTTTTACATTAGACTCATATCATGTTGTCATCACATTCATTAACATTAGCACATTTGCTCTTCATAATTACTTAGCCCTTTTTACGTGAATGTTCATTTCGTCATATTTCAATGCACTTGGCCATTTAGTGTGTTTCACACTCTTTCTTAACCCTTCTAGGGTTTAATCATTTCATTGTTCATTTCATCATTTCATTGTTTATTTTGTCATATGCCAATGAACTTGGTCATTTAGTGTATCTTACACTCGTACTTAACCCTTTTAGGGTGTCATCATTTCATTGTGTACACCTTAGGTTCACTTATTTTTAATCGCATGCTAGACTTATGGGTGTATACATACAAGCCATGAGGCTTCATTCATAGTTTGTTAAGTAACTCATAGCTTCCTAAGATTTTGTAGTACAAGACTTATGTAACTTGTATGTATGCCAAAATTTCTATTTCGATCTAAGTAGGTGACATTATTCCTGAACATTTAATTCACGTATGATTTTATGTATCAATACGGAAATTTAGCGCAAGGGAACCCAAGTTCGAATCCCTTAAAAAACACCTACATTTTTCCTTGATTTTATTTTTAGTCCTCATGACATTGGGACCCTAGATCGAACACCGACATCAACATTTCTTTTTATTTCTTTTTTTTCTAGAACTTCTCTCCTTTGGTCGAGGGGTTGTGGGTTCGAACCCCTACAACCCACTTTTTATTTTCCTATCTATTTTCCTTGTCCATTTCGGCTTAACCAGGAGGTTGTGGGATCAAACCCCCACAGCCTCTCTTTATTTTTTTCTTTATTTTGCTTGGGATTTAGAGGTTGTGGGTTCGAACCCCCACAGCCTCCATATTTTTTTATTTTCATTTAAAAGTTAACTACTTAAGCGTTGGCAGTGAGTTTGTGGGATCGAGCCCCCACATCCTCTCTTTATTTTCTTTTTAATTTCTCTCTTTGTCTCCTCCTTCAGCCAAGAGGGGTGGGTTCAAATACCACTCCTCCTATTATTTTTATTAATTTAAAATTTCCCTCTTACTCTCTTGTTTGGCCGAGAGGTTGTGAGTTCGAATCCCACACCTCTCATTTACTATTTTTTTCATCTTTCATGTAGTGAGGTCTTGGTTTCAATCCCCACTGACCTCACATGTTTTAAATTTATTTTTAAACCTCTCAACCTCAAGTATTCTGGCCGAAAATTCCATCACCAAGTGCTGGAAATTATATTAAATTTTCTAGCCTTTATTTAATAACATTTATACGTTCGTTTTGAGGTACTTCCACAATTCGTTTAACACATTCTTAGGTGTTGATTCATTGTAGTTTTAGTTTAGATTTTTCCACTTAAGATCAACCACCTTATACTTCAATTAACATCACAATTTACACACCTTATGCACAATAATTCCAATCATCAAACACGCCATTTTAAGTCTTCAAATGGAGACCAACAATAAACATTTTACGCATTGCACCAGATAATTTTCGGTTGACATCATTGAACATGCTTACTATTTTCAAACATGAAATCATAAGAACATCATATTTCACACTTAGCTAACAGCAACCATACCAACAACATTATTTCTAAACTAATTTAAATTTAAATAGAAAGGAGACTAGGGACAAGGAGTTCAACAATAAAGGGGACAGCCCTAGTTTCATACGATGAATTTTTTAGAAAGAAATTTCTCTTGGTGAAAGGATTCCAAGAGAGAAAACCCATACCTTGTTGTAGCTTTCCACATCTTCCAAGTGCTTCCCAAAACCTCCCCTAAACCATCAACTCAATACCATCGAGAAGATGATGCAAAGTTTTCGTTTCTTAAGTTAGCTTTCTTGCTTGTATATTTTTTTTGTAAGTTCTTTAAGCGTAGAAAACTTTTGATTGTTTTCTAATTTTTTTTATCTTTTGTTTTTTCAGCCAAGAAAAACAATTTGTACAAGAGAGAGAGAGTTTGTGTGCGATAGTGCCTCTTAAAACTAGGATAGTTGGTAAGACTTAGGCAATTGTAAAAAAAAAAACTAATAAATAAATAAATAATAATTAATATTAAAATCTGATTTTCCTTTTTTAATCAGCTATTAGTTATCAATTTATTAAATTAATTCACCAATAACAAAAATCACATTAAATCATTGCTCCCACTTAGGTTCGAACCCGGGCGGAGCAAGACTTCATTTCAAGGGCTCTATTTCGTCCCTCTCCCCCCAAATTTCACCTCCAATTTATTAATTAAATAATTAATTACATATTTAGGATAATTACGATACTACCCTTAGCCATGAAAAAGATCATTTTACCCATAGACCCTTCAAACCTAAGATTTCTTCTTTTTAAGTCCAATAAACACTTTTGAGTAAATCATCGTATTCGAGAGCCATACATGGTCGTACCCAACCTTTCCAAGATCAACTAACTTATCAAGTTAGTTTGATTGGTAGTAGCAAGGGTTCCGAGGTCTGCTTCTACGCGCATTAATCCGTGTGAACCCTGATCTAATCGTAGGCATTTTTGACACATTAAGTATTTCTTATCTGATCCATTTTAGGGTTGTTACAATTTAGGCGTTCTACAAGATAACATAGGAAATATATTTGAATTATCTTTCAAAATCCGGTGAGTTTGCTAAGTTTCGAGTTTGGATGAGTGAGATATGATCTTTTGAAGTTAGGCAGTCCCGTTAAGGAAAGTTAGCGGAAAACACTGAAGGGTATTTTGGTCTTTTACTTGCCCAATTAGATTTAATTCGTATTTAGTACTATTTTAAGGGTCTAATATTTTAGGTTCAGTTTGAAAATTATAATCTACACCTAGAATTTTAGTTGATAAGTCAAGAAGAGGCAAGAAGAGAAAAGAAGAGAAAAGAGGAGAAAAGATGAAAGAATGAAGGCGTTCGTCAACGTTCTTGAGCTTAGTTGTGGATTTTCATCATAGGTATAATCCCTAAGAGGTATGTAAGCTTTTATAATGTTGGTTAGTTCACCCACACGCCAATCATATTATTTTTCGGCAAAAGGGGAAAATTGATTGCAAAAAGGGCCTTTTTAAAGCTAAAAGGTTTAGTAAATTATCTGAACCCAAAGAAAGGAAGTTTTATTAAAAGTATGAGCTAAAATATATTTTGGGAGTAGTATTAAGCACCAATGCGGGAATGAGAGTTCAGATAACTCAAATCCCAATGTAAACCATGTAGCCATCATGGGTATTAACATGTCATACTTTTTCGATAATGACGTAAGTTTACCCAGTGGATCCACTAGGTAGAGGATGCTCTATGCGACAGCAAAGTATAGGAAAGTTGTGGCAGTGTGAGGAAGATGTTCTATAACCACCTAGGCTTATAGTGGTTGTTGTCGGTTAGAGAAACTCCCGCAGTATTAGTTACGTTGTTCCTAAAGGAATTCTACTTACTATTAATGGGGGTATGGGACTTCATTCATGCATTGCACAAGTAAACATTGAGAGGAGCATGATATGCATTTTATGATATTATTATCTTGAGTTAACATCATGTTTTTAAACAGCTTTTCTTTATATTTCACTTGTTTTAAACTGCTTTATATTGAAGTGAGTTCAGTTGAGTATCATGAGTTGACTATTTTGAGTTGAGTACCTTAATTGAGTATCTTGATTTGGTATGTGCTTCATTGAGTCAAATATCATATCTTTGAAGCTGCATATCTAATATTTGAGTTGAATATCTAATCTTTGAGTTGAGTATCCTATTCTTGATTTGAGTTGAGTTAAAAAGAGGTAAGTATGTTTCCTTTTTAATAAGTTCAAGCCTATGTTTTATGCTTTAGAGTTCCCCTTACATCATCACACATTCCATGTACTGAGCCAATTGGCATGCATCTTCTCATGATGTAGACACAGTATTAAGGATCATCAACTGGAGCTTCGTTAATACATCCCAAAGTTCGAGTTAGCTATGTCAAACCTCCTTGCTTCCAAAGGATTTCTTTACTTTTAAAGTTTAGTCAAGATGTCGTGGGTATTATCCCGACTGCCATCTTTATCAATTAGAGGCTTCACAGATAGTAAGTATAGGAGGTAGAGTACGTTTGCAAGTCAATATGAGTTAGAATATACCTTAACTAAAAAGGGATTATGATAATGTGTCATTGTGTTCGTAATGACCAAGTGTAAGTGGTGAATATATATAGAAGATCCATAGTGTTCATCGATTAAACCAGGCTTATGAATTTTGAAAGGAGAACCTGATCGTATTTAGAGGATGATAGAGTTATTCGAGAGATAATGCAAAGTAAGTGAGTAAGCATTAACTAAGTTGTGTAGTGGAATGTGATGGTAATTCGAGTATGCAGACTGGGAGGTAAGGATTGACTAATTGTCATGAAGTCCTAGTGGGCATGTGTATCCATATTTCCATGATAAATAATGAGGTATGGTATAGTAGGATAGCAATCGTATTGACATTCATGTTTAGTAATGAACATTAAGCTTGAATTTGAAATGAGTGCCATGATCCAAAAAAATGGCAACATAACAATGAGATATTGAGATAGTTGTTGCAATGAATCTGAGTAGTAGAGACCCTAACCTTGAGATAAAAGCAGTGAAGTGTGGCTAATTCACAAGTGTAAAAGATCATTATGAGAATGTACACCAGTTAGAGATGTGGAATAGGTCCATAACTTTTAAGTGTCAGCTTTAGACCTAAGAGGGAGATGACAAGATGAGAATCAAGTTAAATATTTGAGAGTAAGATAGTTATGAGTTCCAAGGAGTAGGGGGGATATCCTTTCGGAGGCTCTTTTAGTAATGAAGTGATGTTAGAAAGAGGAGGTTGATTATATTATTGTATTATGATAATGTGATAATTCTATCTAAGGTTATTAATAAAGAGGAATAAGAGGATTAGGTTTTACTATGATAAATAGTTAAATCATAGCCCTTAGTTTGATTCCAAAGAGTTGGTAAGTAGAAGTTCATGGAATGGTTAGATTACTAAACTTGAATGTGGAGGTAAAGAGTAAAAGTTTTAGATGAGATTCCCTATAGAGAGGTCTACAATCGAAACTTAAAGATTTGGGTTAATCTTGAACATACCATAAGATGCATATCTTTGTGACACCAAACTATTCTATACCCAGTTCAGTTGTCATTCTAGGACGAATGATCCCGAGGGGGAGAGATTGTAACACCTCATAAAATTTTCGAACTAAGACTTGAGTCAGTGATCATAGTGAGTGAGATTTCACCAATGAATAAAAAGTTAATTAATTATTAAGGTCAGTTAACTAGATTTAGCACCTTGATTTCCAAAAAGAATTAAATTGGGAATGGCAAATCTGAAATTTTGGGAGTTAAAGATGAGTATGAATTTTGGGTCAACTTTAAATTACCATAACTCCTAAAACAGGATGATTTAGGTGTGCTAAAAGATATCAATGGAAATATCCTTGAATTATCTTTCCAAATCCGCCGAGTTTGCTATGTTTCAAGTTTGGATGAGTGAGATATGACCTTTTAAAGTTAGGTTGTCCAGTTAAGGAAAGTTAGCCGAAAATAGTGAGGGGTATTTTGGTCTTTTTCTTACCCAATCAGATTTAATTCGTTCTTAGTACTATTTTAAGGGTATAATCCTTTTCGGTTAAGTTTAAAAATCCTAATATACACCTAGGGTTTTAGTTGATAGTTCAAGAAGGGGCAAGAAGACAAAAGAAGAGAAAAGAGGAGAAAAGATGAAAGGATGAAGATGTTCGTCAACGTTCTTGAGTTTAGTTGTGGATTTTCTCCATGAGTCTAATCCCTAAGTGGTATATAAGCTTCCATAGTGTTGTCTTAGTTTGAATACATGCCAATCATATTATTTTTCAACGAAATCTCATGCTTAAAGTTTAAAGATTAGAGTTCTTGATTAGTTCTTGATAGGTGTTCTTGAGGTTCATTCTAAAAATTGTAGTGTTGGGTTTTTGATGAATTATTGAGATGAAATTGAGTAATTTGAGTGTTTTATTCAGTATATTAGAGTGTAATTAAGTTAAGTAATCAAATCAAAGTGATTTGATTTTAGGCAAGTTAGGGTAAGAAAACGAGCAAAAGTGCTCGGCAGATTTTATGGATTGGGGCCTGGCACAGCGCGCCTTCTAGAGCACCCCAAGCCCTTTGTACTTCATGGGTTGGCACCCCGCGCCACCCATAGCCCTAGACTCACCTGCCCTATCCAGTTTGCCTCTGGTTGCTCCGTTTGAGTTCATTTAAAGTGCACTTTCACTCCTTTTCAATTCTAACTAATATAAGCTACTTATAAACACCTAAAATCAGTCCTAACATGATCATAACCTTGGATTCATAATTAAAATTCAAGGTATATTTGAGAGTTAAGTTGTGAAGAATTCTTTCAAACGTTCTAAGAATGTCCTTTTAGGGAGTCTTCTACAACTCCCAGTAACTTGTTTCAAGACTCAAGTAAGTGAACATGAGAGTGCGGATAAAGTATTCATGAGTCTACAATATCACCTAGATACTTCATATCATGAACCATAACACTTGATTCATAATTCACATTCAAGTGAGAGTTAAGAGTAGAGTTCAAGAAAGCCTCTTATTTCAATTGTGAATTCTTTGAGATCCATCATTGATTTGAACTAAGTTTTGAGGATGTAAATAATAAAATGGGAGATTCATATTCATGAGTTCCATATAGTTACGTAGGCCTTCGAGTCGAGTTAAGTCGTTCATGCCCATAACTTCCGCATGAATTCCATAATTTGAGTATCATTGAGAGGAGTAGTATCTCCAAGTTCTAAGTCTTGAGTATTGAGTTACTTATTTCTTGTGAGATTATATATATAATCTTGGGACTATTACATATTACCTATGAAATCCTTGAGTTAAATTGTTCATGCTTATAATTCTTCATGAACCCTATTGGTCGAACAATCTCGAGTTAAGAAGTACCTTTTAGTTCTCAAGTTGAGTAGTTCATGCTTATAATTCTGCATGAACCCTCCAAGTTGAAATTCATGAAATCATCCATAAACATAAGATCATGAACCTTAAATTCATACTTCAATTCAAGGAAGTTAAGAGTCCAATCTAGAAGATAAGAGCAAGTCAAAGTAAAGTTTCCCAATTTTCTAAAGTCTTTCACAAAAGTTTTTACTTTGTTTTAATGAATTAAAGTTCAAGTCAATAAAGAGTAAAGAGTTGAGTTTAAATTGTCAAAAGCTATAAGGGAATTAAGTATTCCCTAAGAGTTAAGTTTCAAGTTAAGTAAAGAGCAAGAGTTTAGTTCATTTGACAAAATCTATATGGGAATTAAGTATTCCCTAAAGGTTTATAAATGTTTCACATTTAAGTTAAAAGGAAACTAAGAGTTCCACAAGAGTTTTGAACTAAAAGGGGAACATTGATTCCAAAAAGAGGCTTTTTAAAGCTAAAGGGTTCAGTAAATTATCTAAACTTAAAAGGAAGAAAGTTTAGTTAAAAGTATGAGTTAAAGCATGTTTTGGGAGTAGTATTGAGCACCGATGTGGGGATGAGAGTTCAGATAACTCAAGTCCCAATGTAAACCATGTAGACATAATAGGTATTAATGTGTCAAACTTTTTAGATAATAACGTAAGTTTAGCTAGTGGATGCACTAGGTAGAGGATGTTCTATACGACAACAAAGTATATGATAGTTCTGGTAGCGTGAGCAAGACGTTGTATCACCACCTAGGATCATAGTGGTGGTTGTCGGTTAGAGAAACTCCCACAGAAATAGTTACATGGTCCCTCAAGGAATTCTTCTTAGTATTAATGGGGGTATGGGACATCATTCACGCATTGCACAAGTAAACATTGAGAGGAGCATGATATGTATTTTATGATATTATTATCTAGAGTTAACATTATGTTTTTAAGAACCTTTTCTTTATATTGCACTTCTTTTAAACTGCTTTATATTGAAATGAGTTCATTTAAGTATCATGAGTTGAATATTTTGAGTTGAGTACCTTAAGTTGAGTATCTTGATTTTGTTTGTGCTTCATTGAGTCAAATATCATATCTTTGAAGCTGCATATCTAATATTTTAGTTGAATATCTAATCTTTGAATCCAGTATCTTATTCTTGATTTGAGTTGAGTTGAAAAGAGGTAAGTATGTTTCCTTTTTATTAAGTTCAAGCCTATGTTTTATGCTTTAGAGTTCCCCTTACATGCTCATACATTCCACGCACTAAGACAATTGGCATGCATCTTTTCATTATGCTGACACAGGTATTCAGGATCATCAACAGGAGCTTCGTTGATACAACTGAGAGTTCGAGTTAGGTATGGTAACCTCCTTGCTTCCAGAAGTTTCCTTTACTTCTAAAGTTTAGTGAGGATGTCGTGGGTCTTTTCCCGATTTCCATCTTTACCAATTAGAGGCTTCATAGATAGTTAGTACAGTTGAGGAGTCTTATTAATCATTTATTTTTTGAGATGTTTTAAAGACTGAAGTTGCCTATTTTATGGCTAGTTGAATATATTATTTTCATTCAATGTTTTTCATTTCAATTTTAAGATTTTGTGCTTAAGTTAGTCTTCCGCTTGTAGTCATCCAGAATGAGGGTTCGCTTGGGGACCAGCAATGGTCTTCGAGTGCTGGCCACGTCTAGGGGGTAGACTCAGGTCATGAAAACTTTTTATGAGAGCACATAGTTTAAGTGTCCTAGGGCGTCTATGAAGCTGTGTCAATAGGATTTTATCTATGGTTATAAGGGCCCCACTTCTATGAATGGGGTACTATAGGCATTTAGGCAAAACTTCCCTTCTTTCATACTCTTAATCATGCAATAGAGCCATGTCATAGAGATTTACTCATACTCGTGCTTATCCTATATTCATTTGACTACCCATCATACTAAAGGTGGTTAAAAAGTAAAGTTTAAAGATCCTTACCGATGAGTTATTCTTAGAAAGAGTCTTGAGAAAGTCATGAAACTCCAGAGGGGCTTGAGATAAGACCAAGAGTAAGTTAAGTGTTCATTTTTAGAGTAATGCACCCATATTCATATGAATCGTGCGTTTGAGCTAAAAGCAAGTTGTACTTTTTTCCTTAAATCTTGTTTCATATGAGATCTTTATGAGAAAATATGTTTAGAGCTTGTGTAGTATTTTCACCTGAAAAGGTAGCATGAGCTACGAGGTCAAGAGCAGTAGTAGTGAAACAGCCCAGAGTTAGAGGAAAGTTTGCAGAGGTTTAGTATTCCTAGAAAGGGAGATTGTGTTTGAAGAGTTATATTACCATAGTCATGTACCTAGTAAGTTAGTAATGAAAAGTTTTCCCTTATGGGTAGACTAAGAAGAGTTGTTAAGAGCTCAAAATAGGAGGTATAGTAAGTATTGCAAGTCAATATGAGTTAGAATATACTTTAACTAAAAAGGGATTATGATAATGTGTCATTATGTTTGTAATGACCAAATGTAGGTGGTGAATGTATATAGAAGATCTAGAGTATTCAAAACGTGATAGACTAATCTAGGATTATGAATTTTGAAAGGAGAACCTCATGGTATTTAGAGGATGATAGAGTCATTTGAGAGATAATGCGAAGTAAGTGAGTAAGCATTACTTAAGTTGTGAAATGGAATGTGATGGTAATTCAAGTATGCTGACTGAGAGGTAAAGATTGACTAATTGTCATGAAGTCCTAGTGGCCATGTATTTCCATATTTCAATAGTAAATAATGAGGTATGGTATAGTAGGTAAGCAATCATATTGACATTTGGGTTTAGTAATGAACATTAAGCTTGAATTTGAGATGAGTGCCATGATCCAAAAAAATGGCAACATATCGGTGAGATACTGAGATGGTTGTTGCATTGAATCTGAGTAGTAGAGACCCTAACCTTGAGATAAAGGCAGTGAGGTGTGGCTAATTCACAAGTGTAAAAGATCATTATGAGAATGTACACTAGTTAGAGATATGGAATAGTTCCATAACATTCAAGTGTCAGCTTTAGACCTAAGTGGCAGATGACAAGATGAGAAATCAAGTAAAGTATTAGAGAATAAGATAGTTATGAGTTTCAAGGAGTAGGGGATATATCCTTTTGGAGACCATTTTAGTAATGAAGTGATGTTAGCAAGAGGAGGTTGATGATGTTATTGTGTTATGATGGTTTGATAATTCAATCTAAGGTTATTAATAAAGAGGAATAAGAGGATTAGGCTTTACTATGAGAAATAGTTAAATCAGAGCCCCTAGTTTGATTCGAGAGAGTTGGTTAGCAGGAGTTCATGGAGTGGTTAGATTACTAAACTTGAATGTGAGGGTAAAGAGTTATAGTTTGACATGAGATTCCCTATCGAGAGGTATACAATCGGAACTTAAAGATTTGAGTTAATCTTGAACATATTAAGAACATACCATAAGACGCATATCTTAGTGAGACCAAACCATTCTATATCCAGTTCAGTCGTCATTCGAGGATGAATGATCCCGAGGTGGAGATATTGTAACACCCCAGAAAATTTTCGAACTAGATTTCATTTGTTATCGTAGTGAGTGAGATTTCACCAAAGAGTTAAAATTTTCATAAGTATTAAGATCAATTAACTAGATTTAGCACCGTGAATTCCAAAAAGAATTAAATTGGGAATAGCAAAATCTGAAATTTTGGGATTTATGTTAAGTATGAATTTTGGGTTAACTTCAAATTACCATAACTCCTTAAAGGGGATGAGTTTGGTGTGCTACAAGATACCTATGGAAAGATCTTTGAATTATCTTTCCAAAGCAGCCGAGTTTGCTAAGTTTTGAGTTGCGGATTTTCTCCATGGGTCTAATCCCTTAGAGGTATGTAAGCTTCCATAATGTTGGGTTAGTTCACCCACACGTCAATCATAATATTTTTCAGCGAAATCTCATGCATAAAGTTTAAAGATTAGAGTTCTTGATGAGTTTTTTATAGGTGTTCTTGAGGTTCATTCTAAATCTTGTAGTGTTGGGTTTTCGATGAACTCTTGATATGAAATTGAGTAATTTCAGTTGTTTTCAGTATATTAGAGTTTAATTAAGTTAAGTAATCAAATCCAAGTGATCGGGGAAAAAACCATTTGATTTTAGGCGAGTCAGGGTGAGAAAATGAACAAAAGAGCTCGACATATTTTATGGGTTGGGGCCTGGCGTGGCGCGCCTGCCAAAGCGCCCCAAACCCTTCTTTGTATTTCATGGGTTGGCGCCCCGTGCCACCCATAGCCCCAGGATCGCCTGCCCTATCCAGTTTGCCTTTAGTTGCTCCGATTGAGTTTATTTAAAGTGCACCTCACTCCTTTTCGATTCTAACTAATCTAAGATACTTCTAAACACCTAAAATCATTCATAACATGATAATAACCTTTGATTTATAATTCAAATTCAAGTTAGAGTTGAGAGTTATGTTTTTGAGAATTCTTTCAAACGTTCTAAGAAAGTCTTTTTGAGGAGTCTTCCACAACTCCCAGTAACAAGTTTCAAGACTCAAGTAATTGAGCATGAGAGTGAGAGAAAGTATTCATGAGTTTACAATATCACCTAGATCCTTCATATCATGAACCATAACTCTTGATTTATAATTCACATTCAAGAGAGAGTTAAGAGTAGGGTTCAAGAAAGTCTCTAAGTTCAATTGTGAATTCTTTGAGATCCATCATTGATTTGAACTAAATTTTGAGGAAGTAAATAATAGAATTAGAGATTCATATACATGAGTTCCATCTAGTTACTTAGAATTTTTAGTCGATTTGAGTCGATCATGCCAATAACTTCCGCATGAATCTGATAAATTGAGTATCATTGAGAGGAGTAGTATCTCCAAGTTCTAAGTCTTGATTATTGAGTTCCTTATTTTTTGCGATACAATATTTCTAATAATGGGACTATTTCATGTTACCCATGAAATCCTTGAGTTGAATTGTTCATGCCCATAATTCCGCATGAACCCTATTGGTCGAACAATCTCGAGTTAAGAAGTACCTTTTAGTTCTCGAGTTGAGTAGTTCATGCTCATAGTTCCTCATGAACCCTCCAAGATGAAAATCATTAAATCATCCATAAACATGAGATCATGAACCTTAATTTCATACTTCAATTCAAGGAAGTTAAGAGTCAAGTCTAGAAGTCAAAGTAAAGTTTCAAAAGTTTTCTAAAGTCTTTCACAAAAGTTTTCACTTTGTTTTAACGACTTTAAGCTCAAGTCAAGAAACAGTAAAGAGTTGAGTTTAATTGTAAAAAGCTATAAAGGAACTAAGTATTCGCTAAGAGTTAAGTTTCATGTTAAGTAAAGAGCAAGAATTGAGTTCATTTCTCAAAAGCTATAAGTATTCCCTAAAGGTTTAAAAATGTTTCAAATTAAGTTAAAAGGAAACTAAGACTTCCAAAAGAGTTTTGAACTAAAAGGGGAACACTGATTCCAAAAAGGAGCTTTTTTAAGCTAAAGGGTTCAGTAAATTATCTCAACCAAAAGGAAGGAAGTTTTATTAAAAGTATGAGCTAAAGCATGTTGTGGGAGTAGTATTGAGCACCGATGTGGGAATTAGAGTTCAGATAACTCAAGTACCAATGTAAACCATGTAACCATCATAGGTATTAACATGTCATACTTTTTAGATAATCACATAAGTTTAGCCAGTGTATCCACTGGGTAGAGGATATTCTATTCGACAACAACGTATAAGACAGTTTTGGTAGCATGGGCAAGAAACAGTATCACCACTTAGGCTCATAGTGGTGGTTGTCGATTATAGAAACTCCCACATTGTTACTGACATGGTTCCTCAAGGAGTTCTACTTAGTACGAATGAGGGTATGAGACTTCATTCATGTATTGCACAAGTAGACTTTGAAAGGGAGCATGATATGTATTTTATGATATTATTATATTGAGTTAACATCATGTTTTTAAACAAATTTTCTTTATATTGCACTTGTTTTAAACTGCTTTATATTGAAATGAGTTCATTTAAGCATCATGAGTCAAGTACTTTGAGTTGAGTACCTTAAGTTGAGTATCTTGAGTTGGTTTGTGCTTCATTGAGTCAATTATCATATCTTTGAAGCTGAGTATCTACTATTTGAGTTGAATATCTAATATTTGAGTTGAGTATCTTATTCTTGATTTGAGTTGAGTTGAAAAAAGGTAAGTATGGTTCCTTTTTATTAAGTTCAAGCCTATGTTTTATGCTTTAGATATCCCCTTACATGCTCATACACTCCACGTATTGAGCCAATTGTCCTGCATCTTCTCATGATGCAGACACAGATATCAGGATCATCAACAAGAGTTTTGTTGATACATCCGAGAGTTCGAGTTAGCTATGGTGAACCTCCTTGCTTCCGGAGAATTTCCTTTATTGTTCAAGTTTTGTCAGGATGTCGTCGGTCTTATCCCGACTTCCATCTTTACCAATTAGAAGCTTAATAGATAGTCACTATAGTTGCGAATAATGTATTAATCATTTATTTTATTATATGTTTTAAAAACTGAAGTTGCATATTTATGTCTAGTTCAATATATTATTTTTATTCAAAGTTGTTCAGTTCTAAGCTTTTATATGCTTAAGTTAGTCTTCCGCTTGTAGTCAGCCAGGATGAGGGTTCGCTTGGGGGTACACAATAGTCTTCGAGTGTCGACCACGTCCACGGTGTAGACTCGGATCGTGACAGTGGCACTTTAAGAAAATTAAGAATCCAATGCATGCATTGACTCTTATATTTTCAAGAAGAGTTGAGGTTTAATGCTCAACACCTATTTAAACCCCATTCTTCCTTCATTTTTGGGGGAAAACAGAGAAAAGAAACAGAAGAACAAAAATTGGAAGAGAGGGAAACATAAGAAAAAAAAAGTCTTCATCAAAAAAAAAATCATCTTTGGTGATATTTGGAATTCAATTAAGTTTGCATCTATATTTTGCTTGTCATCAACTTGAGATATTTCTTTTTACATTTCACATGTAAT
This sequence comes from Solanum pennellii, assembly GCF_001406875.1. Lineage (NCBI taxonomy): Eukaryota > Viridiplantae > Streptophyta > Magnoliopsida > Solanales > Solanaceae > Solanum > Solanum pennellii. The sequence continues at coordinate 32,183,073 of NC_028647.1, read as the reverse complement.
CTTGAATTAATGTTTATGTTCTTTTATGTTTTGATTAAGTTGTTTGTTTTAAAAAATTATTTAGTTAGGTCTATTTTGATTCTGATGTGATTATGTTTATTATTATGTCATTTAGTTTGTATTAAGTTTTTTTATTTAGTTGAGTCTACTGTGATTTTCATGTGATTATGTTTATTATTATGTGATTTAGATTGTAATAAGTTTTTTATTTAGTATAAGTCTATTGTGTCTCTCATATGATTTTGTTTATTATTATGTGATTTAGTTTGTATTAACTTTTTTTATTTAGTTGAGTCTGTTGTGATTTTCATGCGATTATGTTTATTATTATGTACACATATATTTATTACTAATTGGTGTTAAATTTAATTTTACCTCATCATTATTAAGTAGACTCATGCTTTGCTAAAATAAAAAATATAACAATTATAAAGTTTTCCTTGTTTCTGGTCACCTTTTTTTTAAAAAAAAGAAAACAAATAAAGAGAGTTTTATTTTTGCAAAGAATGTAAAACTGGTCGTTTTACATAAAGGATAAATCTGGTCATTTATGCAAAAATATAAATCTGGCCGTTTTTTGCCAAAAAAAAAAAATCTGGTCATTTTTGTTAAAAATGTTAATCTTGTCATTTTTGCAAAAAAATATAAATCTGGTCATTTTTGTAAAAAAAAAATAAAAATATATATATAAATATGGTCTTTTCATAATTTTATTTTCTCTTAAATAAATATATGAAATGACTATTAAAATTTAAAATACAAAATCGACCAATTTGACTTAGTAATCTAACTATTAGATGAAATTGGTTATTTTTGCAATCTTCTTTCAAAGAGAGCAATGTGGTCATTTTGTATAAAACAAAAATTTTACTAAAATTGTTATTTCTGAAATTTTATCAATATATTTAAAAAAAATAAAACTAGTATATCACTACTTGTTTTTAAGAGGATATATAATTATTATTCTGTAAAAGAAAAATATTTTTATGTTTTTATCGTCAAGTAGTTATACTAAATGACTTTTGTTTCTTTTGATATAAAATAAATATTAAGAAGCAATTGGCAACAATGAAATCATTTTCTTGTCTATATGTTGCAACATATTCATTTATTCGTTTTTTTATCATTATCTAAAAAAGTTCAGTAATTAATTATCAGTTGTTTAAAAAAATTTAAATAACATCATGTATTCCGTTACGATCCTTGGTCTTTTCAAAATAAAAAGGTCTAGTGTACGGTTACGCTCCTAGGACAATCAATTTCTTTTTTAAAAAAAAATTAGTAACTAATACAAATTTATTTTTTATCCAAATATTATTTTTATCCAAATATAAGTTAATAAAGCGATCGTGCTACAACCACGAGACTCGGGGGGGCCTCATACCTTTCCTCCGATCAATATAATTCCTTACGCAGTCTCTGTTTTTCGTAGAATAAAAATAAAGAGTTTTTTTTTATTTAGGAATTATCAGGTGACTTGGAGCACAAAAAAAAACTCAATTCCATGTGGCGGTGACTCTAGAAAAAATATTTTTCTTTTACTTTTTTTTTAAAATAAAAAAGTCATATTCTTAACAATTATGAAAAAAATGAAAGAGGTGTGACAATCACAGTTTCAAAGATTTATTGTAATTGTAGCATTTTATTACGTACTACACACATGTTTTAATAAAAATGTAATCAAATAAAAATTTTGCATGGGACTGGACACATGCAACTGTCCAGAAACAAGTTTGTATGTTATCGTCACCGAAAAAAATGTAGACTAAACTCTAGCTTTAGATTTATGAAATCATATAACCTTCTTTTCTCCACATATTTACAATTACTATTTGTGGTACATTTACATAGTCAAGGGATTTAATTATTCACTCTTCCTTCTCCACTTAGTAGCCACATTAACAACTTTTGGGATGATTTTAGGTCGGCCTATTCCCTTTTGTTGTATAATCGTGCGGGTTTTTGGAATTTATAATCTGATTTCCCTGATAAATTCTCCGATCCAAATGGATGAGCAATTTTTAAATCTATACCTTTACTTGTTGGAGGGGTGGCAGTACGATAAACTATCAAAGAAACTAGGGTAAACTAATAAGATCAGACATTTTAATTAGGTCCTTGAAATGGGACATGTGTGACCTCCCTCAGTAAGAAATTGAAGGGATTTTTTTTATTACCTCTTCCTTCCCCGCTTAGTAGGCACATTAGCAACGCTAGGGATGATTTTAGGACGGCTTATTCCCTTAGGCTATATAATCGTGTGGTTTTTGGGAATTTAAATCCAGTTTCCACCATAAATTCTCCAATCCAAATGGTAGATAAGTTTTCATATCTATACATTTTCTTGTTGATGGAACGATAGTAGGATAAACTACCAAAGAAATAAGAGTAAACCAATCAAATCATGACATTGTAGGTGCTTGCAATGGGACATATATGACTTGCCACAGTTAATTCTGGGGATTTGATTATTCACTCTTCCTTCCCCAGTTAGTAGCACATTTTTTAAAGCAAAAGATATGATTTTTTTTTCATTTTTTTAGAGTCAAATTTCATGTTTTATTCAAAACTCAAAACAATTTACACATCCTGACTCTTTCGCGGGAATGGCCCAACCCACACATAGACCAACATTTAAAAACAAAACAACTGAAAAGGACAATAAATAAAACATCATAGGCCCACTCGGTAGGCTTATAAATCTAACTAAGCCAGGGTTTCCTAATTAAGGCCTCCCATTTCCCCTCGCTGGCTTCTCCAGTTTCCTCCTTTACCTCGTCATCTCTTTTTCACTTGAGACATGCTGCCGCGTCCTTTGACTAGTTCATGTCTTCGCCTTCTTTTGTTGTTCGTAATCAATATTATGGTCATATTGTTCAAGGATTCTAGTATGTCAGCTAACTAGAATAAGTAGTATAGTTTCTTGTTTTGGGCTTTTTGTTGCTGACTTCCCTGTTCTTTCTCAACTGTGTTCATGATCTATGATTCATGCTCGATGTTCTTTGTTGGATCTTATCTGCTAGGAGATGTTGCGTGTGAAATTTAAGTTGTAGCCTTTCCATGCCCCTTATCCTTTTGTTGGTAATACTCTTATATATGGACATAGAAATTTGTCACTGCTAATAATTCTTCTCCCCTCTATTTCTAGACTATTAGACTATGTGTATGAGCAATTTCCCTTGTCAATAGATCGGTTTGCAAAATGATCTGCTAGCGTGTTTCCTTACCATAGAATGTGCTGGATAATCTATTGGTTTTCTTGCAAACATTTCATATATTCAGTCACCATGTCAGCAATTATCCATGGGATTTTCCACTTAGCATGCACATTAGTATCGCTTGGAATGATTTTAGGGCGGCTTATTCTCTTTGACTATATAATCGTGCAGTTTCTAGGAATTTAAACCCGATTTTCTCCATAAATTCTCCAATCCAAATGGCAAATAAGTTTTCACATATGTACCTTTTCTTGTTATAGGGGAGACAATACGATAAACTATCAAACAAACAACGGTAAAGTGATGAGATCTGACATTTTAGGTGCTTGCAATGGGACGGATGCGACTTCCCTCAGTTGGTTTGGGTGGAATAGCCCGTTGCGTTCCTTCTCCACTTAGTAGCCACATTAGCAACTTTTGGGATGATTTTAGGGTGGCCTATTCCCCTTGGCTATATAATCGTGCGATTTCTTGGAATTTAAAACCCGATTTCAGCCGTAAATTCTCCAAGCCAAATACCAGATAATTTTTAAATTTATACCTTTTCTTGTTGGAGGGGCGGCGGTACGATAAACTGCCAAAGAAACTTGGGTAAACTAATTAAATCTGACATTTTTAGAAGCTTGCAATGGGACGGATGCGACTTCCCTCAGTTGGTTTGGATGGCATTGCTCGTTGCATTCCTTATCCACTTAGTAGCCACATTAGCAGCTTTTGGGATGAATTTAGGTCATCCTACTCTATTTGGCTATAAAATCGTGCCTTTTCTGTGAATTTAAAATCCGATTTCCTCCGTAAATTCTCCAATCCAAATGGCAGATAAATTTTCGTATCTATACTTTTCTTGTTGGAGGTGCGATGGTACACTAAACTACCAAAGAGACTGGGGTAAACCAATTAGAACATGACATTGTAGGTGCTTGCATTGGGACGGATGCAACTTCCTGCAGTTTGTTTGAGTGGCGTAAGTCCCCCCACATTTTATCCATATATTTAGTCTTTAGGGTCATTTTAGTTTCTTAGAAGTATGATTCCTCACAACAAACGTGTTGGAGATTCAGGCTTCAATCCAGAATCAAAATGAATGACGGATTTGTTGTTTGTGCACTAGAAAGTCATGAATGTTAAAAATGATGGATTTGGAATCAATTTATTGGTTTTTGAAGCCACTTAGGTGGGATGCATGAGCTTTATGGTTAAATGGCAGAGAAAAGAGGCATGGAAAACTTTAACCAACATTCTCATAGTAAAGAAAGGTCAAAGTTCAAGATGAAACATTTAATGGAGCTATATATTGGAAAGAACTCGAGAAGCCCATTCTGTCTTGATTAGCAAATATTACATGATCAGCAACCCATGACAGCATAGTTATACACAATCTTACGTTGCTTGTTCATGCTTGGTAAAGTTTTCCAGGTCTAGTCTCTAAATTTTAAATTCATGCTGAGCAAAGTATTTTTCCCCCATGAGTCGCAACCACCAGTAAGGATGGAAATCTCCAAAAAACTGGAAGAGCCAAACAAACACCTTGGTGGATTCATTTGCATTCTAGATGACAAAGTGTTTTTTGAATACTGTAACGATAAATGACTTCCATACACAATCAGATATCCTAACTGCCAAAGAGCTGCTTGTATTTGGAAAGGAAATCTTATCCATGTCATTTATCGTTACAATGTATTAATAAACACCTGGTTATCTGGAATGCAAATTTATGAACCATGCTTGTTTGGCTTTGCCAGCTTTGGGGAGATTGCCATTCTAGCTGGTGGTTGTGACTAACAGGGAAAATATACTTAGCTTAGCAGAACTTTACAATTCAAATACTGGAACGTGGAAAACTTCAACAAGCATGAACAAGTGGCATAAGATGTGTTTTGTGGTTTTTGCGGATAGAAAGTTGTATGTAACTGGAAGCATTGGATGATTAGAGTCGCCAAAGGAGCTATTAACACACTGTGGAGAGGAATATGAACTGAAAATAGGTTTAAATCTTGATCATGTCTCCTGTTTGAGCTATAACTAGGATGTCTATTTGTCTGTTGCTGATTATGCTTACGTGTGGAAGTGAGGAAGAATGACAAACAAAACAAAGTACGGGCTACAATAGGAAGATTGCCTGAAAGAACAGCTTCTAATATGACTGATTGGGGTTTGTCTTTTAGAGCTTGTAGTGATAGATTAATTTTAATTGGAGAGACTAGAGCCATGGGAATTTCTAAATGAATTCACGTATTCCAAGTGAAGGACCGCCTTATTGGAACTTGCTTTTATGAAAGAGATCTGGTTGCTTTGTGTATACTTGTGTTGTCATGGATTAATAATCATGTGATTTTTGCCTGTTGATTCATGAGTTATGTTGATGTTGAAGAAATGATCTCGTAGCTAATAGTCAAAAAATATTAATACTCGAATTACTATTCAGACATTTTCACGGTTCGATCAAGAGTAGGTGAGCTAAAAAGAGACATTTCCAAAATTAATCTTTCAACGAGCAATGGATTCAGGGCCGACTCAACAATATTGGGGACTTAAAGTGAAACATATGACAGTGGCCCTACTTTATCCTTTTTCATCATATATACTTTTATTTAAAATCTATTTTGTAGCTAGATTAGATGCAAAGTCACTAAGTATTGTTTTTATAATCAATTTGTTTTAATAATTACATTTCAAATGATAATATAGCTAGATCATTCAATCTATCTTTGAGACATTGTTGATCTTTCAGAAGATCTGGTCAATTTTAATTTCGAAAAAAATCAATTGAGGCAAAGGTTACATGAACTGTTTACATTATAGTATAAACAATATGTGTATTTGAAAAAGAATCGTCTTTTTATTTGATTGAGTCTTTTCATTTACATCATTATCTTTTACCTGTATTATTTCTCTTTAACTTTTATAATTCAAAAAATAAATCTAAACCATCAATATCAGAATATAACAATTATGTGTTAAAAGGAAGTCCAAGGTTAAGACAATATTTTTTTAAAAAAAAATCATCTAGTAATCTCAATATTTTACCACTTAATAAGAAATCAAAAATATTTTTATATGCTTCAGTTGGTTCAAATCTATTTTGAAGTGAAAAAATTATTTGATCTATTCCACATATATAAAGTAATCAACTCTAAAGATTCTTCAAGGAGCTTAGTGATTTTGTCATCCATTTTTTCATCAAATTCTTTCTTACGAAATTTATATTCATGTCATACACAATTTCTTTAGTAGAAATCATAACACTAATAGTACCTATAATTTGTTTTAAAAAAATAAACAACATATATACGTTATTGTTTTTGAAAAATGCGAGCTCCCAAAAATATGAGGCTCCAAGCGATGGCTTTAGTGCCTAGTGGTTAGGACGCCCATGATCGGATTATCAATCACAAGGTATAAATATGTTAAATTTTTGCATTTTTTAGAGGAATTGCTATTTAGGTCAAGGCTATAGTGACTCTCATGATGACACAAGAACTTCAATAAAGATGAGAACACAATGTTGAGGTATTTAGTGCCATCACAATGTATCAAGGTTAATTTGACAAGAAGGGGTATATTGATATCGCAAATAGCGTGCAGAAACGTTACTTTTTCTATTTCAAGTGTGGTAAGAGTTTGAAAGCCAAGAAAATAATTTTGTGTTTGAAGATGCAATTGAAGAGTTTCAATTCTGTCAGTGTTCGACAATTACATATATACGAAGGCACTTTATAAGTTCTATTAATATTCTTTGACATGTTGAGGGTTAATTCCTTGACACCATATTTCGTGACATAAAGCATCCATCTATCGATATCTGCATATAAACACAGTTGTACTCCTGAAACATCGAGATCAAACTTCACAATATCTCCAATATGTTGTAAGAGAGTCATATCTATTGTTTCTTTCAATACAGATTGATATTTCAGTGCTAAATTACTGCAGAAGGTGTTATCAAGAAATAAATTGGGATGCGCAGCCCAGATATATTTTCATTTTTTTTGACAAAATACTAGTTCTTGTTGCGTCATGAACGGGTAAGAGCCTTAGAATATGATCTATAAGGTTTCTTGGTAGAGCACTGAATCTATATTAAATATCAACATCAACTCTTTTAGTATCTATTAGAGAAAGCTTTAATTAGACTTAAAAATTTATAATCCAAGAAGAAATTAAAAGCAAAAAAAAAAGGGAAAAAACAGAATTGTATACGTGGAATCATGCTGTAAGGATAATTAGATCTTAATTATAATCTGGTAACAGAATTTGTATTAACAATTAATGATGAGATTAGGTTGAAGGGTTTTTGTCTTTTGTTGATTAATTGATCACAAAAACAAAAGTGATAAAAATTGTTTTATTAAAAACTATTGTTTAAATTTAGTATTGCTTCTTATTTTCATCAAAAAAAAAAAAAATCAATCAAGTTACCATCCAGTGACATAATTAGTCTATTATTTCCACAATGATTAGGCTGTTATGTTCGAATAACTATTTTACATTGTTAAAATTAAGAGGCTTACTAAATTATTAAGTAAACTTTTGTGAATACACCATATTTATAATAGTATTGCTATGTATTGTTATAAATGGTAATAAATATATATATATAGAATAATTTATAAAAACACATATAATACAAATTCTATTGGTGAATAATACATTATCACACATTTTAATATATATTCTTATACAATATGTCAATTTCATACCAAACAGACTAAATATATTCGAAAACAATTTTATATATATATATATATATATA